>NC_081380.1:49425547-49725547 GCF_030684315.1 Stegostoma tigrinum
CTGATTGAGGTTTACAAAATTATTAGGGGTATAGACAAGGTGGAGAGCAAGAAGCTTTTTCCCCCCCGAGAGTGGGGACTCAATTACTAGGGGTCATGAGTTCAAAGTGAGAGGAGGAAAGTTTATGGGAGATGTGCGTGGAAAGTTCTTTACGCAGAGGGTGGTGGGTGCCTGGAATGCATTGCCAGCGGAGGTGGTAGACACAGACACGATAGTGTCTTTTGAGCTGTATCTGGACAGGTACATGGATGGGCAGGGAGCAAAGGGATACAGGCCCTTAGAAAATAGATGACAAATTTAGACAGAGGATCTTGATTGGCACAGGCTTGAAGGGCCTGTTCCTGTGCTGTAATTTTCTTTGTTCTTTAATCCACATGCAACTAAATTTGCTCAGAACTACAGCTGTACCTTTATTGCTTGCATGTCTAGTTTGTCGTGAGTTGCTATTCCCAACATTACCACTAAATTTTTGGGCTCAATATACAAATACCAATATCATTGGCCACCGTGTTAAATTCTGCTAACAACACCATTGCTGTACCATATTAGAAAGGCCTTTTCTTTATTTTTACACAGGATTTGGGAGTTACGGTAAAGCCAGCATTTGTTGCCCATTCCTAAGTGGGCTTGAATTGAATGGCTGGATAGGTCATTTCAGGGGCCAGTCAACAGTCAAGCACATAGCTGTGGGTCTGGAGTCACATCTAGGCCAGACTGGACAAAGGCTCCAGATTTCAAGGATATTAGCGAACCAGTCAGGGTTTTCACAATTTGACAATGTTTACCAAGTCACAAAAGGGCTACAATTTCTTTACTTCCAAATGACTTTTTTTTTCACTGATTTCAAATTCCATCAGGCATAGTGGAACTTGAACTCACATTTGCAGAGCATTAGCCTAGGGGCTTGGAATTACCAATCCGATCACATGAGCACTATACAATCACTTCCCCATTACTGTAGCAATTCAACAAAGTCGCTCACCAAAACATCAAGGGGCAATTAGGTATGAGGACAAAAAACAGAGCTTGCCAACACTACCCACATCCTTTGAAGCAAATGAAAGAGTTATCTCATTCCAAGATAACAAAGTATGGGGCTGGATGAACACAGCAGGCCAAGCAACATCTTAGGAGCACAAAAGCTGACGTTTCGGGCTTAGACCCTTCATCAGAAAATCTTATTCCAAGTCTTGTAAGGAAGGATTTTGCAGAATGGCTCTTGAGAAGTCAATATTGCAAGTAGAATGAGTGCTAAACATCACGATTAAACTTTAGAAAAGCTCACAGCACAGGAAGAGACTGGTCGGTTGTCTCCATGCAGGGTCTAACAGCAACTCAGTCAATACCACTCCCTGTTCTATCTCATAGCCCTGAAGTACCCTTATTTTCACGTAAATGGATCTGGGTGGGATGCTCTTTGAAGGGTCGGTGTGGGATTAATGGGCCGAATAGCCTGCTTCCATGCTGGAGGGATTCTAAGATCTAAGATCTAATTGTTCAATTCCTTTTAGAAAGCCAGAAATGAACGTGCCTCCACACTAGAGAGACCATAAAGAACAGCAAAGAATAACCTAAAGATTAATACAGGAGAGAAAGATTAGAGTGCATCAGAAAATTAGCAAGAAATATATAAACAGAAAATAAAAATGTCTACAAGTAAAGCAAAGTCAGCATTGGTCCTACATAGTGTGTATCTAGGAATTAAAAACAATAAACAGGGAGTCAACAGAGTAACAGGTATTTTGTCTGTCTTCACTGTAAACGACACACTTACTAATCCAGAAATAACTGCATATCAGAAAGTGAAATAGAGGCAGAGATTTAAAACAACTACAATTGTTATGGCAAGGTTGCTGAGGCAATTTTAGCCTGAGATGAAGAACACTGAAACCCTAACTCTTCATTCAGTATAGTTGGGGTTTGTTTTGCTGACTGGGGTATTTCCCCATAAAGTATGGAAATCTCTGTAGATTAGATTAGATTCCCTACAGTGTGGCAACAGGCCCTTCAGTCCAACAAGTCCACACTGCCCCTTGAAGCATCCCACCCAGGCCCATCCCCCGAGAACCCAAACACCCCTGAACACTACGGGCAATTTAGCATGGCCTATCCACTTAGCCTGCACATCTTTGGACTGTGGGAGGAAACCAGAACACCCAGAGAGGAAACTCACGCAGACATGGGGAGAACGTGCAAACTCCACACAGACAGTCTCCCCAGGTTGGAATCGAACCTGGGTCCCTGGTGCTGTGAGGCTGCAGTGCTAACCACTGAGTCACCATGCCGCCCCTGTAGAAATCTCTGTAGCTATAAGAACATTGAACAGATTGCCATCATCTGGGCTGCTACTGACCGTTGCAAATGTTTACGCTTAATTTTTATAGAGTGTGTGAGGGTGCTAGGGAGCCAGGATGCAAGGGTGTCAGGGTAAAACAGCGTACGCGAGGGAGAGGGTGAGAGCAAACAAGAAAAAGCAAGAGGGGGTGACAGCAAGAGATAAAGGAGGTACATGATAAAAACCAAAAAGGAGACGATATTTTCAAAAGCAGACTTCTGCTTTTGGCAAGATTTCTAAAACTGTCAATTGATAGCATTCGTTATAATGCCTAAAATCAAACATTTGAGAAAGCTGTAAATTGGAATTTTGAATTTACTGATGTGAATCAATCTAGGAGATGCTGCTGAAATTTTGAAACATGTACTGCTTCCAACAAACTACCTCAAAAGTATCTCTTTAGCAAGGATAAATTTATCGACAAGTGTGAAGTGATATAATTTGGGAGATCAAATGCAACAGGAAAGTATACAGTAAATGGCAGAACCCTTTCAATGAAATACAAAGGGAACTAGGGGAACAAGTCCATAGGTCCCTCAAAGTGGCAATACAATCAAATAAGGTATTAAAGGAGGTCTATGTCATGCTTGCCTTCATCGGTCAGAGCACTCAGCGTAAAAGTTGACAAGTCATGACGCAGCTATATAAAACTTCAGTTAGGTCACACTGGAGTACTATATGCAGTTCTGGTTGCCACATGATAGGAAGGATGTGGAGGCTTTGGAGAGGATGCAAATGAATTATATCAAGATGTTGCATTGATTGCAGTATATTAGCTAGGAGAGGGTGGACACACTTGGATTATTCTTGCTATAGCATCACAGGTTGAGGAGTGACCTGATAGCAGTACACAAAATTAAGAGCAGCGCGGACAGGGTGGTTAAGCAGTCATTTTCCCAGGGTAGAAATGTCAAACACGAGGGTGCATTGGTTTGAGGTGAGGGGGGAAAGTTTAAAGGAGATGTGCAAGGCAACTATGTTTTTTTTAAAAGCACATAGGATGGTAAGTGCCTGGAACATGCTACCAAGGAAGGTGGTAGAAGCAGATAGCAACATTTAAAAGACGTTTAGACAGATACACAGCCAGGGCAGGTAACTGAGGGATAGGAACCTGCAGGCAGTTGGAATTAGTTCAGAATGGCATCATGGTCAGCACAGACTTATAGGCTGAAGAGCCTGCTCCTCTGCTGTACTGTTCTATGCTCCATATAAAAATTTTGGGGTACAGGATGGATCTGCAATAAACTAAGCTTTCTATTATAGCAGTGCTTCAGTGTATCATGCTTATACAGAAAGTGAGAAGAAAGCAAACACAAAGGGCATTCTGGGACCCAGTGCCTCTCCCAAATGTATGCACAACTGTTCAAATGATTAGTAATTTCTGGAGTGGGTCCTATTAGTTTTCTGACCTTTGAGGTTCTTCTTTATCATCTTTCTCCTCTTCCTTCTTCTCGTCCTTTTCTTCTCTCTCTACTTTTTCAACTTTTTCCTCTTCTTTTTCAGTTTCTTTTTCTTCTTGTGAGGGGCGAGAAATTTGTTGCTGTAAATCAAAAGAGTGGTTTGAGTGTAATACCAGACAGCCTGTGACCAGTAACCATGCAAGTGTCCTCAAAAGCAGTTTCATTCTAGTACCCGACGACACAACAGCAAAGTTGTTACAGATGTGAAATGTGGTGAACTATTATTTGTCTTAAGTTACTATTAGCTTTTTAAAGTACCTTCAGCCTACTTGAGGCCACCGTTCTCCTCGGAAAAGATCACAGAAATATCAATCAGTAAAATATCCAAAGAACAATGTTCCGTATTAAAAAAAATGAGATGGTAAATTCCTTGGGTCAAAGGATCCTTTCTTTAATATCTAAATATCAACCATTGAAAGAAAAGCCCAACAAGCATTGAAGAAAATGCTTATTTGAACTGTATCAAAGTAAGGGAACAAATGTTCAGCCTTTAGGAAGTCTTAGCACCTTAAAACTGCAGGCACTTCTTTCAAAAACCTATGGTTTTAATAAAAGTCACTCTGCAGACATTCACAAACCATTTGTCAATTGTATTTCATTGTCTGATGTTTGGGAGACATTTCAATAAACCACTGCGCTAAACAGAGGTATATGTTTATCTGTAAAAATAGTGATATAGTTTCCTAGAATTCGCCAGTAGGTATCCAATTCTAGCCAAGCCCATTTCAAGCCTAGGTTTAGTCTCCTACATCCTTATGACCCATTACAAAGCCTGGCTAAACAAAGCTGCAAGGAAAACATATCCAAAACTTAAATAGTCAAAACAGGAAAAAGGAATTAAAAATAATAATAATTGGAACTGAGCCTATACTGTAACATCCTATGACTTTATTACATTTCCTCTCCTCCTTTTATCACGTATTCCGCTAGGCAATCTGCGCCTCAATTTTAAGCATTGGTCACAGGAAAACTCACCGAATACAAACTAGGAGTAAATGAGCCATTTTCAGGTTGTCAGACTTGTACTGCTGTGGTGCTGCAGGATCAGCATGGCTCCTCAGCTATTTCCAAACTATATTCTGATTTTGATAAAGGAATGCAGTGTAAAGAATTCAAATTTGTTTACAATACAATGTTGATTGGAAAGAACGTTGAGAAAAAGACGCAAGTCCGCAAAGCATCACAGATCACAGACAAGTTAAACTGGTAGGCAAGGAAGTGGCAGATGGAGAGTCATGTTGGGTAGTGTGAGGTTACACACTATGGTTAAGTAGTGATTTATGGCATCATGGACTTTTAAATAGATACAAAATGCAAAAAAGTTACGGTGAATACTTATAAAACACTACAGCAGTCTCTGTTTACACATCAACTCAAAGATACCAAGATAATAAAATGTGAGGCTGGATGAACACAGCAGGCCTAGCAACATCTCAGGAGCACAAAAGCTGACGTTTCGGGCCTAGACCCTTCATCAGAGAGGGGGATGGGGAGAGGGAACTGGAATAAATAGGGAGAGAGGGGGAGGCGGACCGAAGACGGAGAGTAAAGAAGATAGGTGGAGAGAGTGTAGGTGGGGAGGTAGGGAGGGGATAGGTCAGTCCAGGGAAGACGGACAGGTCAAGGAGGTGGGATGAGGTTAGTAGGTAGCTGGGGGTGCGGCTTGGGGTGGGAGGAAGAGATGGGTGAGAGGAAGAACCGGTTAGGGAGGCAGAGACAGGTTGGACTGGTTTTGGGATGCAGTGGGTGGGGGGGGAAGAGCTGGGCTGGTTGTGTGGTGCAGTGGGGGGAGGGGACGAACTGGGCTGGTTTAGGGATGCAGTAGGGGAAGGGGAGATTTTGAAACTAGTGAAGTCCACATTGATACCATATGGCTGCAGGGTTCCCAGGCGGAATATGAGTTGCTGTTCCTGCAACCTTCGGGTGGCATCATTGTGGCACTGCAGGAGGCCCATGACGGACATGTCATCTAGAGAATGGGAGGGGGAGTGGAAATGGTTTGCGACTGGGAGGTGCAGTTGTTTGTTGCGAACTGAGCGGAGGTGTTCTGCAAAGCGGTCCCCAAGCCTCCGCTTGGTTTCGCCAATGTAGAGCAAGCCGCACCGGGTACAGTGGATGCAGTATACCACATTGGCAGATGTGCAGGTGAACCTCTGCTTAATGTGGGATGTCATCTTGGGGCCTGGGATGGGGGTGAGGGAGGAGGTGTGGGGACAAGTGTAGCATTTCCTGCGGTTGCAGGGGAAGGTGCCGGGTGTGGTGGGGTTGGAGGGCAGTGTGGAGCGAACAAGGGAGTCACGGAGAGAGTGGTCTCTCCGGAAAGCAGACAGGGGAGGGGATGGAAAAATGTCTTGGGTGGTGGGGTCGGATTGTAAATGGCGGAAGTGTCAGAGGATAATGCGTTGTATCCGGAGGTTGGTGGGGTGGTGTGTGAGAACGAGGGGGATCCTCTTGGGGCGGTTGTGGCGGGGGCGGGGTGTGAGGGATGTGTTGCGGGAAATACGGGAGACGCGGTCAAGGGCGTTCTCGATCACTGTGCGGGGAAAGTTGCGGTCTGCACATCTGCCAATGTGGTATACTGCATCCACTGTACCCAGTGCGGCTTCCTCTACATTGGGGAAACCAAGCGGAGGCTTGGGGACTGCTTTGCAGAACACCTCCGCTCAGTTCGCAACAAACAACTGCACCTCCCAGTCGCAAACCATTTCCACTCCCCCTCCCATTCTCTAGATGACATGTCCATCATGGGCCTCCTGCACTACCACAATGATGCCACCCGAAGGTTGCAGGAACAGCAACTCATATTCCGCCTGGGAACCCTGCAGCCATATGGTATCAATGTGGACTTCACCAGTTTCAAAATCTCCCCTTCTCCTACTGCATCCCTAAACCAGCCCAGTTCGTCCCCTCCCTCCACTGCACCACACAACCAGCCCAGCTCTTCCCCCCACCCACTGCATCCCAAAACCAGTCCAACCTGTCTCTGCCTCCCTAACCGGTTCTTCCTCTCACCCATCCCTTCCTCCGACCCCAAGCCGCACCCCCCAGCTACCCACTAACCTCATCCCACCTCCTTGACCTGTCCGTCTTCCCTGGACTGACCTATCCCCTCCCTACCTCCCCACCTACACTCTCTCCACCTATCTTCTTTACTCTCCATCTTCGGTCCGCCTCCCCCTCTCTCCCTATTTATTCCAGTTCCCTCTCCCCATCCCCCTCTCTGATGAAGGGTCTAGGCCCGAAACGTCAGCTTTTGTGCTCCTGAGATGCTGCTTGGCCTGCTGTGTTCATCCAGCCTCACATTTTATTATCTTGGAATTCTCCAGCATCTGCAGTTCCCATTAACTCAAAGATACCTACTGCCCTCTGGAAGCTTCCTATAAATTACAGAATCCCTACAATGTCGAAACAGGCCATTCAGCCCAACAAGTCCACACTGACCCTCCAAAGAGCATCCCACCCAGACCCATCTCCCTACCCTTTCCCTGTAACTCTACATTTCCCATGGCTAATGCACCTAAACTGTACATCCATGAATACTATGGGCAATTTAGCATGGACAATCCACCTAATCTGCATATCTTGAGTGTGGGAGGAAACCAGGACACCTGGTAGAAATCCATGCAGACACAGGAAGAATATACAAGCTCCACACAGACAATCGCCTGATGGTGGAACCAAACCCAGGTCTCCTGGCACTGTGAGGCAGCAGCACTAACCACAGAGCCACTGTGCCAGCTCACTAGCTTTTAGGCTATTGATAAATGGTGCACCAGTCTTCACTGTTGCAGACACTTACAGTGCTCTAGAAATTCCACATTAGAGCCTTGTTGACAAGACCTTTTCAATTCCTTCACAGGTGGTGGGTGTTGCTGCCAAGATCAATATCTATTACTAACTCTCACTGCCCTTGGGAAGATGGTTTTGAGCTGCCTCCTTGAACCAGTGCAAGTGTAGCAATTTGGTACAGCTGAGTGGCTTGCTGAGGCATTTCAGAGAGCAGCTAATAGTCAGCCATATTGCTGTTGGCCAAGAACCTCCTATGGTGCAGACTGGATGGGAATGACAGATTTCCCAGTTAACTCAAAAATCTGTGGTGATCATGACTCAGATGAGTTTTGTTTTCAAATTGCAAATGAATTTATAAACAGAAATGAAATTTCTCCAGTTGTCATGGTGGGGCTTGAGCTTTTATTTCCAGGTCATTAGCCCAGGCTATCGGACTACCAACCTAGAAACAAATATGTTACTATTGTACCATTTAGATGAAGGAGTATTTGGGAATGAGAAATAGCTGGACCATGCTGAGTAAATGAATATTAGCTCATCTTTTAAGTCATACTTTAATCCCTATTTTGGGATAAACTATTATGTCTTTTTATATAATGGCTGCTGCTTACGTAAATTGTCACACTGTAATTATACGCTTTTCCATCTGCTCTCTCCTTTTTTACTCTGTAATTCTTTCCCCCTTGTGTGTTTTCCTGTTCCATATTCATTTATCCCTCTATCTGTCTTTCATTCTCTTTCACTTCTCCACTCCTTTGTTTTTCTTTCTTATTTGCTTTCATTTCTCCTTTTGTTTCTCCTGTTTCACTTGGTCTTGGTTTATCCTTTTCTGCTGTTTCGCTGTCTTTTTACTTCAATGTTTTTTCCTGTTTTATTTAATCCTTTAAGTGATATGTTATTTTGGTACTGCCAGTGGTGGCTGGGGCTTCTGGGATCTGGAGGAGTAGGCTAAAGCTGTAATGACAAGATGCTGTCATACAAGGAGAAGTTCCAGCCTCGGGCAACTGTTTGTGCACAGTTTGCACGTTTTGCCCGTGTCATTCTCCCCGGGTTTCCTCCGGGTACTCCAGTTTCCTCCCACAGTCCAAAGATGTGCAGGCTAGGTGGATTGGCCATGTTAAATTGCCGTAGCGTTCAGGGGTGTGTGAGTTATAGGGGGATGGGTCCGGGTGGGATGCTCCGAAGGACGGTGTGGACTTGTTGGGCCGAAGGGCCTGTTTCCACACTGTAGGGAATCTATTCTAATCTAAATCTAATCTAATCTAAATACAAAATAATCAAGGGTTAAAGTAGTTAGAGGGAGGTGGCGGAGTGAGAGGAAATGTAATGGGGAAAACTAATGGGGCTAAAGGCCAATTAGGCCCATGTACTGTTTGGATTGCATCCTAGGATTTTGTTATAGAATTTTTGTTATAAGGATCTTTGATTCTGGAGAAACCCTGGAGAATTGGAAAATTGCCAATGTAACAAATGCATACAAAAGGGAGAGAGATAAAAAATAGCTTAACATCTGTCATTGGGAAAATGTTAAAGTCTATTTTAAAGGATGTTATAGAGCATTTAGAAATATATAAAATAATCAAATGGGTCAATATGGTTTCTTGAAGAGGAAAGCATTCCTGACAAATTTATTAGAATTGTTTCGAGGTGGTAGCAAAAAGGATAGATAAAAAAAATGTAATATTTTCTAATTTTCAAAAAACATTTGATACCACATGTAAGGCTGCTTAATAAAATAAGTGCCTATATGTTGGAGGTAGTATACCAACACATTGTGTTGGGATAAGGGGTCATTTTCAACTTGGCAACCTGTAACCAGAAGCGTGCCACAGGGATCAGTGTTGGAGCCCACAATTAGTCATGTGTTTGTTAACAATTCAGATGAGGCAGTTTAATATACCATCACCAAAATTATGAAAGACAAAAAAAAGGTTGGATGGCAAGTTATGAGGATTATATGATGAGTCTATAGTGAGATATAGAACATAGAACATTACAGCACAGTACAGGCCCTTCGGCCCTCGATGTTGTGCCGACCTGTCATACCAATCTGAAGCCTTCTACACTATTCCACGTACGACCATATGCTTATCCAATGATGACCTAAATGTACCTAAAGTTGGCGAATCTACTACCGTTGCAGGCAAAGCGTTCCATTCCCTTACTACTCTGAGTAAAGAAACTACCTCTGACATCTGTGCTATATCTTTCACCCCTCAATTTAAAGCTATGCCCCCTCTTGCTCGCTGTCACCATCCTAGGAAAAACGCTCTCCCTATCCATCCTATCTAACCCTCTGATTATTTTATATGTCTCAATCAAGTCACATCTCAACCTTCTTCTCTCTAATGAAAACAGTCTCAAGTCCCTCAGCCTTTCCTCGTAAGACCTTCCCTCCATACCAGGCTACATCCTAGTAAATCTCCTCTGCACCCTTTCCAAAGCTTCCAAATCCCTCTTATAATGCGGTGACCAGAAGTGTACGCAATACTCCAAGTGCAGCCGCACCAGAGTTTTGTACAGCTTTACCATAACCTCTTGGTTCCGGAACTCGATCCTTCTATTAATGAAAGCTAAAACACTGTATGCCTTCTTAACAGCCCCGTCAACCTGGGTGGCAACTTTCAAGGATTTGTGTACATGGACACAGAGATCTCTCTGCTCATCTACACTACTAAGAATCTTACCATTAGCCCTGTACTTTGCATTCCGGTTACTCCTACCAAAGTGCATCACCTCACACTTGTCTGCATTAAACTCCATTTGCCACCTCTCAGCCCAGCTCTGCAGCTTATCTATGTCTCTCTGCAACCTACAGCATCCTTCGTCACTATCCACAACTCCACCCACCTTAGTGTCGTCTGCAAATTTACTAACCCATCCTTCTACGCCCTCATCCAGGTCATTTATAAAAATGACAAACAGCAGTGGACCCAACACCGACCCACCGACTAGTAACTGGTCTCCAGGATGAACATTTCCCATCAACTACCACCTTCTTTCAGCAAGCCAATTTCTGATCCAAACTACTATATCTCCCACAATCCCATTCCTCTGCATTTTGTACAATAGCCTACTGTGGGGAACCTTATCGAACGCCTTGCTGAAATCCATATACTCCACATCAACCGGTTTACTCTCATCTACCTGTTTGGTCACCTTCTCAAAGAATTCAATAAGGTTTGTGAGGCACGACCTACCCTTCACAAAACAGTGCTGACTATCCCGAATCAATTTATTCTTTTCTAGATGATTATAAATCCTATCCCTTATAACCTTTTCCAACACTTCACCAACAACTGAGGTAAGGCTCACTGGTCTGTAATTACCAGGGTTGTCTCTACTCCCCTTCTTGAACAGGGGAACCACATTTCCTATCCTCCAGTCGTCTGGCACTATTCCTGTAGACAATGACGAGTTAAAGATCAATGCCAAAGGCTCGGCAATCTCCTCCCGGCTTCCCAGAGGATCCTAGGATAAATCCCATCTGGCGCAGGGGACTTGTATCTTCACCCTCTGTAGGATTTCTAATACCTCTTCCTTGTGAACCTCAATCCCACCCAGTCTAGTAGCCTGTATCTCAGTATTCTCGACAACATTGTCGTTTTCTAGAGAGAACACTGTTGAAAAATATTCATTTAGTGCTTCCCCTATCTCCTCTGACTCCACACACAACTTACCACTACTATCCTTGATTGGCCCTAATCTTACTTTCATCATTCTTTTATTCCTTAAATACCCATAGAAAGCCTTAGGGTTTACCCTGATCCTATCCACCAACAACTTCTCATGTCTCCTCCTGGCTCTTCTGAGCTCTCTCTTTAGGTCTTTCCTGGCTACCTCGTTGCCTTCAAGCGCCCTAACTGAGCCTTCACATCTCATCCTAACATAAGCTGCCTTCTTCCTCTTGACCAGAGATTCTACCTCCTTCGTAAACCAACACTCCCACGCTCTACAGCTTCCTCCCTGCCTGATAGGTACATACTTATCTAGGACACACAGGAGCTTTTCCTTGAATAAGCTCCACATTTCTAATGTGCCCATCCCTTGCAGTTTCCTTCCCCATCCTCTGCTCCCTAAATCTTGCCTAATCTCATTGTAATTGCCTTTCCCCCAGCTATAACTCTTGCCCAGTGGTATGCACCTATCCCTTTCCATCACTAAAGTAAACATAACAGAATTGTGATCGCTATCACCAAAGTGCTCACTTACTTCCAAATCTAACACCTGGCCAGGCTCGTTACCCAGTACCAAATCTAATCTTCCTCTCCTCCCCTTTGCCCTGACTCCATCCGCTCTCCCAAACCCACCACCTCCTGTCAGGTATTCACCATCCCTCCTAATGTTCCACTCGCTGATGCTGAATGCTCCATAATCAGCAAAGGACTTAGCTATTTCCCTCTGCGTCCCCACCTTAAATTTCTGGCACGACAGGACGTTGAACTCTTCTTCTGCCGTCTTTGACTCCGTGTCTATTTCTTTGGGCAACTGTCCCCTCCCCGACCAACTGACCACTTCACCCAGTTCCAACGCTCTCCCTCCACTTAGATCCTTCCCTCCGGCCTTTTACCTGCACTCAATCTGTTCATTGAGAACTGTTGATGTGACACTAGTTGCCTCAATTTTGCTGCCCCTCTCAACAAATCCAACCTAGCTCCCTCCAGAACTGGCTGCACTCCGTGCACTCAGATTTAACCCTGACTTTGTCATTAAGCCTGCCTATAAGGGTGGTGCTGTTGTAGTCTGGCGTACTGACCTCTACCTCGCAGAGCGCCAGCTCTCAGATACCGCCTCCTACCTTCCCCTGGGCCATGACCCCATCATGGCCATTGTATATCCTACGGTAATGGATCTCATTTCATTCAGTGATCTCCCCACTTCCACTTCCAAGCTGACAGTCCTCCAACTCTGCACAGCTTGTTTCTACCTGCTGCCAAAATCCACAGACAGGACTGTCTGGGTAGACCCATTGTTTCAGCCTGCTCGTGCCCCACAGAACTCATCTCTTCCTACCTTGATTCAGTCTTCTCTCCCTGGTCCAATCCCTGCCCATGCACATCCGTGATTCCACTGACGCCTTATGCCACTTTCAAAACTTCCATTTTGCAGGTTCCAGCCACCTCTTCTTTACCATGGATGTGCAATCCCTTTACAAGTCCATTCCCCATCAGGAGGGTCTTAGGGCTCTCCGCTTCTTCCTGGAGCAAAGGCCTGAACCATCCCCACCTACCACCACCCTCCTCTTCTGCTTGGCTGAGCTTGCCCTCACCCTCAACAACTTCACTTTTAACTCTTCCCATTTTCTTCAGGTAAGAGGGGTTGCCATGGGTACCTGCATGGGCTCCAGCTATGCCTTTCTCTTCATTTGGTATGTGGAACTTTCTTTGTTCTAGTCCTATTCCGGCCCTCACCCACAACTTTTTTTTCCGATACATCGATAGTATCAGTGCTGCTTCCTTCTCTCGTCTGGAATTGGAAAACTTCATCAATTTCGCCTCCAATTTCCACCCTGCCCTCACCTTCACCTGGTCTATCTGTGACTCCTCCCTTCCATTCCTTGACATTTCTGTTTGCATTTCTAGGGTTAGACTGGCCACTAATATCCACTTCAAACCCAATGACTCCCACAGCTATCTGGACTAGACATGATCAATCCCTGCTTCCTGTAAAGACTCCAACCCATTCTTTCCGTTCTTCCATCTCATATGTTCAGATGAGGCCAACTTCGACAAGGGAGCCTCCAAAATATCCACCTTCCTCAACCGAGGGTTCCTCAACTCCATTGTTGGCAGGGCCCTCAATCAGATCCGACCCATTTCCTGCACTTCCGCCCCCATCCTTTCTCTCCCCTTCTGCAACAGAGATAGGGTTCCCCTTATCCTCACCTATCATCCCACCAGCATCCACATCCAGAAGATCATCAGATGCCATTTCCGCCACCTCCAGCGAGATTTCACCATTTGACACATATTCCCCTCCCCGCCTCGCCTTTTGCAGGCACCATTCCCTCCATGACACCCTGTTTCACACGTCCTTCACCCCAACACACCCCCACAACCCTATGGCACCTTCCCCTATAACGGGTGAAGGTGCAAAACCTGCCCATTTACCTCCTCCCTTCCCAGTATCCAAGGGCCTAAATACACCTTCCAGGTGAAGCAACATTTTACCTGCACTTCCCAGGATCTAGTCTACTGCATTTGCTGTTCACAATGTGGTCTCCTCTATTTTGGGGAAATGAAGCATAGACTTGGCGACTGCTTTGCAGAACATCTATGCTCTGCTCGCAAAAAAGAGCCTGAACTACCTTAGATAACAAGGTGTGGAGCTGGATGAACACAGTAGACCAAGCAGCATCAGAGGAGCAGGAAAGCTGACGTTTTGGGTCTGGACCCTTCTCCCTGTTGCTTGCCACTTTAATGAGCCACCCTGCTCCCTGGCCAACATCTCTGTCTCTAGCTTGCTACAGTGTTCCAGCGAAGCCCAGTGCAAACTGGAGGAACAGTGCCTCATTTTCCGCTTGGGGACCTTATAACCCTCCGGGTTGAGTTCAATAATTTTAGGGCCTAAACTCTCCTTTGTCCCAGCCCCCACCCCACACACATGACCTTGTTATCACATAGTAATTAACAACAGGCGGTGCATAATGGCCTATCCAATCGTTTACTCCCTACCCCCACTTCCCTATTTTCTGCATATAAACTGATGTTTTCCCAGCCACCATCAGTTCTGAAGAGGAGTCTAGGCCCAAAATGTCAGCTTTCCTGCTCCTCTGATGCTGCTTGACCTGCTGTGTTCATCCAGCTCTACACCTTGTTATCTCAGCAATTGCTATGTTAGCCTTAATTGCAGTGAAGTCAGATGCCTAGAATTGAGACATCTCACTGCAACTGGAGAGTGAGACAATACCTGGAACAGTGCGCCCAGTTTTGGTCTCCATACTTAAGAGAAGACATATTTGTCTTGGATGGGGTACAAAACTAATCATTATTCAGGAAAGTGGAGTAGAGTGCTTGACAAGATTGATGGTGCAAGGCTCAATGTTCAGAACTGGTACCCAAGGCTCAGAAGTTTGATTTGATGAGTATGACCATGTCCCAGACACCACCATCACCATTGCTGGATCTGCCCTGTCACACCAGGTAGGACAGGTTAAACATGGGCAAGAAAACCTCTAGCTGAGTATGATGTACCATGCTCCTTCGGCTGATGAATCAGTGCTCTTTCACGTTGAACAAGAATTGGAGGAAGCACCAAGGGCGGCAAGGATGTAGCGTGTACTCTAGGTGAGGGGGTTTCAACATCTGCCACCGAGAATGGCTTGGCAGTAGGTGGAATGGACTGGTTGGGTACTAAAGGACATAACTACAAGACTGGGTCTGTAGCAGGTACCAAGTGAAGCAACAAGAGGCAAAAGCATACGCGATCTCATCCCTACCTACCTATCAGTTGCAGGTGCATCTATCCATGACAGTGTCTTCAAGAATGACCACCACACAGTCCTTGTGGAGATAAAGTCCCACCTTCACATTGAGAATACTTTTTATCATGTTGTGTGGCACTAATATGTATTAAATGGGACAGACTTTGAACAAATCTAACGACTCAAGACTAGGCAGCCATGGGGTGCCATGGTTCATCAATAACAGCAGAATTGTACTCTAGCACAATTTGCAACTCATGGCCAACATATCCCCAACCATTACCATTAGGACAAGGGATTAACACTGGTTCAATGGTATGTGCAGGAGGACATGCCAGGACCAGCACCAGGCATACCTGAAAATGGTGACGCTACCAAACAGGATTACTTGCATGCCAAACAGCATAAGCAGTGACTGACAGAGTTAAGCAATCCTACAACCAAAAGATCAGATCTAAAGGTCCACAGTCCTGCTACACACAACCGTGAATGGTGCTGAACAATTAAACAATTCACTGGAGGAGGTGGCTTCACAAATACTCCCATTGTTAATAATTGAGGAACCCAACACATCAGTGCAAAAAGCAGAAGTAAAGCATTCACAGCAATTTTCAGTGAGAAGTGCCAAGTGGATTATCGATCTCAGCCTCTTCCAGTGGTCCCCAGGACTACTGATACCAGTTTTTGGCCAATTTGATTAATTCCGTACGATATCAAGAAACAGTTGGAGACACTGGATACTGCAAAGGCTATGGAATCTGCCACTTTACATCAATAGTACTGAACACTTGTGCTCTAGGTCTTGTTGCTCTCTTAGCCAAGCTGTTCCAATACATTTAGAATACTGGCATCAACCCAACAGTGTGGACAATTGCCCAGGTATGTCCTGTACACAGCAAGTGGAACAACTCACAACTCAGTCAATTGCCTCATAATTAGTCTGCTGTCAATTACCAAGGTGATGGAAGGTATTATCAACAATACCATCAAGCAGCACCTACTGAGTGAGATAATAAAATGTGAGGCTGGATGAACACAGCAGGCCAAGCAGCATCTCAGGAGCACAAAAGCTGACGTTTCGGGCCTAGACCCTTCATCAGAGAGCCTCTCTGATGAAGGGTCTAGGCCCGAAACGTCAGCTTTTGTGCTCCTGAGATGCTGCTTGGCCTGCTGTGTTCATCCAGCCTCACATTTTATTATCTTGGAATCTCCAGCATCTGCAGTTCCCATTATCTCTCACCTACTGAGTGAGGCCCATTTTGGGTTCCATCAGGGCCACCCAGCTCCAGACTTCGTTCAAATATGGACAAAAGAGCTGAATTTTGTACTGAGGTGAGAGTCACAGCCCTTGACTGCAAGGCGGCATTCAACCAAGTGTGGCATCATCAAGGACAGAAATGGCTAGCACGAGGGGTCATAGTTTTAAGCTGTTTGGAGGAAAGTATAGAGGGGATGTCAGAGGCAGGTTCTTTACGCAGAGAGTTGTGAGAGCATGGAATGCGTTGCCAGCAGCTGTTGTGGAAGCAAGGTCATTGGGGTCATTTAAGAGACTGCTGGACATGTATATGGTCACAGAAATTTGAGGGTGCATACATGAGGATCAATGGTCGGCACAACATTGTGGGCTGAAGGGCCTGTTCTGTGCTGTACTGTTCTATGTTCTATGTTCTATGTTCTATGGAGCCCCAGCAAACCTGGGATCAATGGGTATCGGGGGCAAACTCTCTGCCGGTTAGAGTCATATGTGGCATATAGGAAGATGGTTGTTGGAGGTCTGTCATCTCATTTCTAGGACATCTCTGCAGAAGCCTCAGGGTCAAGCCCTATGTCCAACCAAATTCAGTTGCTTCATCAATGACCTTCCCTCCATCATAACATAGGGATGTTTGCCAATTATTAAACAATATTCATCACAACTTGTGACTTCTCAAATACTGAAGCAGTCCATATTCAAGTGCAACAAGTTCTGGACAATATCCAGGCTTGGACTGGCAAGTTGCAAATAATGCTTGTGTCACACAAATGCCAGGCAATGACCACCTCCAACAAGGCACAATCTAACAGCTGTCCTATGATATTCAATGGTGTCACCATCACTGAAGCCCCCACTATCAACATCCTGGGGGTTATAACTGACCAGAAACTCAACTGAATTTGCCACATAAATATAGTGGCTACAAGAGAAGGTCAGAGGCTAGGAATACTGCAGCGAATAACATCTCCAGACACCCCAAAGGCCTTTCAGCATCTACAAAGCACAAGTCAGAAGTGTAATGGCATTCTTCCCATTTGCCTGGATGGGTGCAGCTCCAATAACACTCAAGATGCTTTCCACCATCCAGTTCTCTTGGCTGGCATCGTATCTACAACTTCCATTACTGACACTCATTTGCAGCCGAGTACACTATACGATGGACTGCGGAAATTCACCCAAGCACCTTCCAAACCCACGTTCACTTCCAGTTAGAAGGACAAGGCAGCGGATATATGGTAACACCACTACCTGCAACTTCTCCTCCAAGCCACTCAATCCCCTGGCTCGGAAATATGCCTCAGTCCATTCAGTGTTATGGTCATAATCCTGGAATTCCCTCCTTCCAAGCTTTGTGGGTCAACCGACAGAACATGTACTGCAGTGGATCAAGAGGCAGCACGCCAGTATTTCTCAAGGACAACTAAGAATGGGCAATGAATGCTGGCCAGCCAGCAATGGCCAGGTCCCACAAGTGAGTAAAGAAGAAAGGACAACACCATGTTTTTAAGCTGTGACCACTAGCTCTTCATTCTCCCATAAGAATCAATCCCTTGCACAACCTTCTGGTCAAGTTCCATCAGCACCTTAAATGTTTCAATTAAGTTACCTCCAGATGATACAGGCCTAGTCTGCCTAGGCTTTCCTCATAACCTGCTCATTCAGGGTACTGGTGCAATAAATCTTCTGTGAACTGCTTTCAACACATTAAGACCCTCCTGTAAGTATGGTTTACGGTACTTCAGCTGCAGTCTCACCAATTCCCTATACAACTGAAGCATAACTTCCTTAGTCTTGCATTTAGTTCCCCTCACAATAAACCATAACATGCCTAATTACTTACATACCTGTGTGCTAACCTTCAACGATTCGCGCATTTGGAAAGTCATATCTCCTTGCATCTCAGAGCTCTGCAACATCTCACCATCTAGATAATATGCTTTCCTATTCATTCTGCCAAAATGAACAATTTTGTCTTTCCCACATTGTACTCCATTTGCGAGATCTTTGTCTATCCACATGACCTGTCTATATCCTTTTTTAGGTTCCTGATGTCAACTTTACAACTCATTTATCTTGGTGTCATCAGCAAATTTAACTACATACTTTTGGTCCCATCATTCAAATCATTTATGTAAATTGTAAAGAGTTGAGAGCGCAGCACCAGCTCCCATGACATACCACTTGTGACATCCTATCAGCCTGAGAAAGACCCAGTATTTTCCACACTCTGCTTCCTTCTTTTATCTGTGCCAATGTTAACACCCAACACCATAAGCTTTTATTCTCTGCATTAACCTTTGATGTGGGATCTTATCAGATGCCTTCTGGAAAAGGGCTTCGGCAATTCACAACTGACAGCAAAATGGAAATGTCCCGGGGAAAGAGAAAAGTTTGTGCATTGCAAGTTTGGTGTAATTGGAGAGGAGCAGTCTGAGTGATCTGTCCAGTCTGATCAGCATAATGCAGTCAGGAAGATCAGGCTGTGTGCACATCCATGCATTCCTGTTCACTTTTTCAGAACAGTATGCCTTTCTTCATCTCTCCTTTTCAAAAGCATGGGGTTACATCTCCCATCGTCCATTTGCCAAGATTTTTACCGCATCTATAGGGTTTTGGAATGATAATCAATGCATCCACTATTTCCACGGCCACCTCTTTGTGTGTTGTGGGATGTAGATTATCAGATCCTCAGAATTTATCAGATTTCAAACCCATTAATTTCACCAGTATATTTTTTTCTTTACTAATACCAGGTAAGGATGGTAGATTCCCTTCTGTTAAGGTCAGTAGTGAATCAGATGGGTTTTTCTTTTAAATGACAACTAACTACTTACATGGTCACCACAACCGAGTCTAGCTTTACATTTCAGATTTTAATTAATTGAATTTAAATTCCATCAGCTGTTGTGGTGGGATCTGAAGCTGTAACACCAGAGTGTTATTCAGGACCTCAAAATGGCTCATCCAGAGATAATATCACAATATAACTGGTTCGCCTTGATGTAGAAAGAAACTGGTGTTCTATTAAATCTCAGCAATAACCACCAAAGGTTTTAAACAGTTTAATTATAAACAGGACTGTGTTCTCAGAACATCTGCAAATGCGCAGTTTTCAGCGTTTTACCCGTACGTTTTTCCCCCCGACTGTTATACGGACTTGTGAAAGGATGGACCTTTGATAGAAGAAAGGAGCTGCGAATACAGCTAAGTTTATGTTTCCTAAGAGTCAAAGACTCTCACATATGATCTAACTTATACATATACTCAAAATCTCTCTGGAACATTACCTGCATTATTCCTTTTGGAAGAGTTAGCAAATTTTAACTGGCATCCTATGAACCTGCACTCTCAATAACCCAGCAAAATTATACACCTCAAATACCAGAGGTTTACAATATTATCGCATGTTCTAAGTAGATAAGGGTATGATTTAGAACAGTTTTCTGTTAAGTTTTATTTAGATGAAGGTCGCATTATTATTTAAACGATTTATGCTATAAATAAAGTACAATAATAATATGTATACACCCTACATGACATTTCTAATACTCATTGTGTGTGTTTTTACACCGATTATGCGGACCTTTTGATTAGCCGTTACACTGCTGGTCTCATTGGGGCAGGCTAATAAAAAAAAATTGTTGTAAATACATTCTTAGCAAGCAAGCAGATGGAAGATTATGCAGAAATAGGAATACGGAGTAATAAGGTCAGTCACAAGCTCATTGAATGGTGGAGCTGTCTCAAGGGGGTCAGCGGCCTATTGGTGCTCTTAATCATTAATGTTTTGTAAAACTTCTGTCTGTGCTGGCAGTAAGCTTTTAGTAACTTTACAAAGTGAAAGAAAAGGAAAGGAAAACAGCATTTGAAAATTGTAGAAGGCATACTGCTCTGAAAAGATTAACAAGTAAGTATGGATGTGCAAGAGTATGATTTTATATTTTTTTGACAAAGGCAGCTTCCTGACTGCAACAGGCTGATCAGACCACAGAGGTCACTAACATACTGGTTCTCTCCACTTACATAAAACTTGCAACTGTGCAAACTTTTCTCTTTCCCTTGAGGCATTCTCATTTTGCCGTCAGTTGTCAACTGTTAAATCCCAACTGCTGGCATCAAATATCACACCTGGCACATGAAGTTAACAGGCTTCAACTGAAGGCATGAAGAGGGTTATAAGACAGAACTCTGGGATATTAAAATCCACCACATATTCAAAGTGTATAACTACAATATGACCTTGATTTCCTGCGTTCTGGGAAGCTCTTTTTGCTCTGCTCATTTGGTCTCTGATTAGCCGCTCAAATTGCCTTGCAAAGACAACACCCACTCTTCATAAAAACAGTTTAAGCTTGAACTACTGTGGTGACTCACTTGAAGCAGACAAACTTCTGCACACAGGGGCATTTGAACTGCCAGCACCCTAAGGAAATGCAATCCAGTAACGTACCTGAATCTTCATCTGCTAACAGAAAACTCTGTACTGTCCACCCAACTTAGTAAGTGGGTGTCAGGCTGATGCCTACCCTTTCCACACCACAGTAAGTTTCAGCCTGGAGAAAGGCAGCAGCGTCACTGGGCTCTTTAGACCAGCTGTCTGACCTGTCACTGCACATATTCCAGGAAACTCTATCACCCTGCAGCACAAGCTAGCCTGAGGACGACTCTATCTCACAAATACACTCTAATCTGCAGGGTCAGATAAGGTAATCCCACAGAGTCCTGTATCATTGGTCCTTACAGCAGCATATCAAGTAGACTGAGCGGATAACTGGGCTATACCACCATCATGACTGAATAGAGGGGGAGGAAATCACAGGCAGGCAACAATCCAAATTGAGATTCTTTTGGAAAAACTGCCGACAGCACCACCCTCAGTGCAGTGGCCTGTCATTCACATTATCTGGTTTGAGCCAATTCTGACTCCGTTCTAACATAATGTTGAAAAATTTCTCAGAAGTACTTGCCAAATAGGCCAAACAAAGCCTTTTTTTAAATAAACTTATCTGAATGTAATGTCAGAGCAGTTTGTAGCCGAAACCTCAAGCAGTGCACTATTAGCCACTTTGAAACTAGCCTAATAGATGCAGAGCTGGTTTAATTCCCAAAACCATGGAGCTAAAAAATTAAAATAAACAACACAAAGATCACTGTATCTACATGAAATCATATTCTTTGAACTCTGGAAACAATTCACAACACCAATAGTGTATCCTGAACAATAAATTAACTATCACTTCAGTAGAGTCTTGTACATTCTTTCTTATTTTCTCTTCATCTTGATCGTAGACACATGACCCAGGACACAGCTCGAGATGTACAAGAGCCCACTTGGGGCCATTCTACATATGGAACATAGAACGGAACAGCACAGTACAGGCCCTCGATGTTGTGCTGACCTGCCATACCGATCTCAAGCCCATCTAACCTACACTATTCCATGTAGGTCCATATGCTTATCCAATGACGACTTAAATGTACCTAAAGTTGGCGAATCTATCACCATTGCAGGCAAAGCGTTCCATTCCCTTACTACTCTCTGAGTAAAGAAACTACCTCTGTCATCTGTCCTATATCTTTCACCCCTCAATTTAAAGCTATGCCCTCTCGTGCTCGCCGTCACCATCCTAGGAAAACAGCTCTCCCTATCCACCCGAACTAACCTTCTGATTGTTTTATATGTTTCAATTAAGTCACCTCTCAACCTTCTTCTCTCTAACGGCAACAGCGTGAAGTCCCTCAGCCATTCCTCATAAGACCTTCCCTCCATACCAGGCAACATCCTAGTAAATCTCCTCTGCACCCTTTCCAAAGCTTCCACATCCTACTTATAATGCGGTGACCAGAACTGTACGCAATATTCCAAGTGCGGCCGCACCAGAGTTTTGTACAGCTGCAGCATGAAAATATAGAATGCCACTCGGTTATTCTTACAGAAAAAGCACTATACTTCACTCATATTCCTATCCTCTCAAAATTCTCACACACTTCCTAGCAGAAATTAACAAAGTAAAGAGTAGCAGGTGCTCCATTCCTTGACAACGCAGTGACCTGACTGGAGACAGCATCCAGATCCCCCTCTCAGTTCAGTTCAGTCAGTCATTCTGCGAGCTGTGTCTTTTTATCTACGTTTTCAGTATGGCTATAAACACGATGGGCCATTCTCCTACTAGCTGAAGAGGGGTCACTGGACTCAAAACATGAACTTTGCATTCTCTAGCAAATACTGCCAAACTTGGTGAGATTTTCCAGCAACTTCTGTTTTTGTTTCACTTCCTAGCTGAGCAGTGCTAAGTAATTTCATGCATGCATCTTCATCCCCTTCCAACTCAAAATCAGGTAGGAATTCTTAGCATATTGATAAATATCTCCACACAGAGTATGAATTTGTAGAATTCACATCCAATGCCAGTGATCAAGCTGGAACAGTAGGCAGAAACGTAAAGCAGAAGATAAGCAACAGTTGCGCAGAAATGTGATTAGAACTATTTACATGCAGAAAAGGTATGCTAAACACTGAACACATTTGTTCTATCAAATGGTCTGATTTGATTTGCAAGATAATAAAATGTGAGGCTGGATGAACACAGCAGGCCAAGCAGCATCTCAGGAGCACAAAAGCTGACGATTCGGGCCTAGACCCTTCATCAGAGAGGGGGATGGGGAGAGGGAACTGGAATAAATAGGGAGAGAGGGGGAGACGGACCGAAGATGGAGAGTAAAGAAGATAGGTGGAGAGAGTGCAGGTGGGGAGGTAGGGAGGGGATAGGTCAGTCCAGGGAAGACGGACAGGTCAAGGAGGTGGGATGAGGTTAGTAGGTAGCTGGGGGTGCGGCTTGGGGTGGGAGGGAGGGATGGGTGAGAGGAAGAACCGGTTAGGGAGGCAGAGACAGGTTGGACTGGTTTTGGGATGCAGTGGGTAGGGGGGGAAGAGCTGGGCTGGTTGTGTGGTGCAGTGGGGGGAGGGGACGAACTGGGCTGGTTTAGGGATGCAGTAGGAGAAGGGGAGATTTTGAAACTGGTGAAGTCCACATTGATACCATATGGCTGCAGGGTTCCCAGGCGGAATATGAGTTGCTGTTCCTGCAACCTTCGGGTGGCATCATTGTGGCACTGCAGGAGGCCCATGATGGACATGTCATCTAGAGAATGGGAGGGGGAGTGGAAATGTTTTGCGACTGGGAGGTGCAGTTGTTTGTTGCGGGCTGAGCGGAGGTGTTCTGCAAAGCGATCCCCAAGCCTCCGCTTGGTTTCGCCAATGTAGAGCAAGCCGCACCGGGTACAGTGGATGCAGTATACCACATTAGCAGATGTGCAGGTGAACCTCTGCTTAATGTGGAATGTCATCTTGGGGCCTGGGATGGGGGTGAGGGAGGAGGTGTGGGGACAAGTGTAGCATTTCCTGCGGTTGCAGGGGAAGGTGCCGGGTGTGGTGGGGTTGGAGGGCAGTGTGGAGCGAACAAGGGAGTCACGGAGAGAGTGGTCTCTCCGGAAAGCTGACAGGGGAGGGGATGGAAAAATGTCTTGGGTGGTGGGGTTGGATTGTAAATGGCGGAAGTGTCGGAGGATAATGCGTTGTATCCGGAGGTTGGTAGGGTGGTGTGTGAGAACGAGGGGGATCCTCTTGGGGCGGTTGTGGCGGGGGCGGGGTGTGAGGGATGTGTTGCGGGAAATACGGGAGACGCGGTCAAGGGCGTTCTCGATCACTGTGGGGGGAAAGTTGCGGTCCTTGAAGAACTTGGACATCTGGGATGTGCGGGAGTGGAATGTCTTATCGTGGGAGCAGATGCGGCGGAGGCGGAGGAATTGGGAATAGGGGATGGAATTTTTGCAGGAGGGTGGGTGGGAGGAGGTGTATTCCAGGTAGCTGTGGGAGTCGGTGGGCTTGAAATGGACATCAGTTACAAGCTGGTTGCCTGAGATGGAGACTGAGAGGTCCAGGAAGGTGAGGGATGTGCTGGAGATGGCCCAGGTGAACTGAAGGTTGGGGTGGAAGGTGTTGGTGAAGTGGATGAACTGTTCGAGCTCCTCTGGGGAGCAAGAGGCGGCGCCGATACAGTCATCAATGTACCGGAGGAAGAGGTGGGGTTTGGGGCCTGTGTAGGTGCGGAAGAGGGACTGTTCCACGTAACCTACAAAGAGGCAGGCATAGCTGGGGCCCATGCGGGTGCCCATGGCCACCCCCTTAGTCTGTAGGAAGTGGGAGGAGTCAAAAGAGAAGTTGTTGAGTGTGAGGACGAGTTCAGCTAGGCGGATGAGAGTGTCGGTGGAGGGGGACTGGTCGGGCCTGCGGGACAGGAAGAAGCGGAGGGCCTTGAGGCCATCTCCATGTGGAATGCAGGTGTACAGGGACTGGACGTCCATGGTGAATATGAGGTGTTGGGGGCCAGGGAATTGGAAGTCCTGGAGGAGGTGGAGGGCGTGGGTGGTGTCACGGACGTAGGTGGGGAGTTCCTGGACCAAAGGGGAGAAAATGGAGTCCAGATAGGTGGAGATGAGTTCGGTGGGGCAGGAGCAGGCTGAGACGATGGGTCGACCAGGGCAGGCAGGTTTGTGGATTTTGGGAAGAAGATAGAAACGGGCCGTGCGGGGTTGGGGAACAATGAGGTTGGAGGCTGTGGGTAGGAGGTCCCCTGTGGTGATGAGGTCGTGAATGGTGTTGGTGATGATGGTTTGGTGCTCGGGTGTGGGGTCATGATCGAGGAGGCGGTAGGAGGTGGTGTCGGAGAGTTGGCGTCTGGCCTCGGCGATGTAGAGGTCAGTGCGCCATACTACCACTGCGCCACCCTTGTCTGCGGGTTTGATGGTGAGGTTGGGGTTGGAGCGGAGGGAGCGGAGGGCTGCCCGTTCTGCGGGGGAGAGGTTGGAGTGGGTGAGAGGGGTGGAGAGGTTGAGGCGGTTAATGTCTCGACGGCAGGAGAGGCCTCCGGAGAGACCACTCTCTCCGTGACTCCCTTGTTCGCTCCACACTGCCCTCCAACCCCACCACACCCGGCACCTTCCCCTGCAACCGCAGGAAATGCTACACTTGTCCCCACACCTCCTCCCTCACCCCTATCCCAGGCCCCAAGATGACATTCCACATTAAGCAGAGGTTCACCTGCACATCTGCCAATGTGGTATACTGCATCCACTGTACCCGGTGCGGCTTCCTCTACATTGGGGAAACCAAGCGGAGGCTTGGGGACCGCTTTGCAGAACACCTCCGCTCAGTCCGCAACAAACAACTGCACCTCCCAGTCGCAAACCATTTCCACTCCCCCTCCCATTCTCTAGATGACATGTCCATCATGGGCCTCCTGCACTGCCACAATGATGCCACCCGAAGGTTGCAGGAACAGCAACTCATATTCCGCCTGGGAACCCTGCAGCCATATGGTATCAATGTGGACTTCACCAGTTTCAAAATCTCCCCTTCTCCTACTGCATCCCTAAACCAGCCCAGTTCGTCCCCTCCCCCCACTGCACCACACAACCAGCCCAGCTCTTCCCCCCCACCCACTGCATCCCAAAACCAGTCCAACCTGTCTCTGCCTCCCTAACCGGTTCTTCCTCTCACCCATCCCTCCCTCCCACCCCAAGCCGCACCCCCAGCTACCTACTAACCTCATCCCACCTCCTTGACCTGTCCGTCTTCCCTGGACTGACCTATCCCCTCCCTACCTCCCCACCTACACTCTCTCCACCTATCTTCTTTACTCTCCATCTTCGGTCCGCCTCCCCCTCTCTCCCTATTTATTCCAGTTCCCTCTCCCCATCCCCCTCTCTGATGAAGGGTCTAGGCCCGAAACATCAGCTTTTGTGCTCCTGAGATGCTGCTTGGCCTGCTGTGTTCATCCAGCCTCACATTTTATTATCTTGGAATTCTCCAGCATCTGCAGTTCCCATTATCTCTGATTTGATTTGCAACTCCACCGATGTCAAAACTCAGAACATCAAAAAATAGTTTATCCAGTTGAACAACTCTCAGCAAAAATTTTTAATAAGTGAATGTCATGAAACTGGTTGGCTGGTAAAACATACAAACATGCAGAACAAGAGCAGAAATAGATAACTTAGCCCTTTGAATCTGTACCAGCATTCAAGAAAATTATGGCTGACCTTACCAATGGACCATTCAAGATCCAATTGGAGTTCAGGTACAAACATTCCTGGGCTTCACGTGGTTGATACTAAATACTTTTTCCTTAATGAATTTCAGACTTGTAAACATATCAAGAAAATGTGAAGTTATGACTAGAATTCATGTTCAGATTGTCTAATGTCATCAAAAATGGACTACAAAGAACAATCTCCAGCATACACTGCCATGTACACGTGTCAGTGGATCTACTTGTAAAGTAGAATCTTGATCCTTTCATGTGAATAATTTGACAGTGGAATGCTACAAGGATATTACACAAGGGCCCAGTGAACATCAAACCAAAACTCTTCGCAGGCATTGTTATGTGACACTAATCAACTGTTACTTTCCATCATATTCCCCGTTCAAACCCATTACAATCATTGAGACAACCTCCAGTTGTATTGCATTTTTCTCTCTCACTAAGAAAATTCTACCTGAGCCAAGCTGACAGCACAGAAAGCAAACTAATCTCAAAAGGACAGTAACAGGATCCAACTGTATTGGGTTCTTGATCCAGACTGATCTTGTTCCTCTTCGGTGTATAACGTAGCCTCATACCCCTTTCACGCATCACAATGCAACAACCGTGTGTATAATGCAGCACAAAACAATAAATTTATATACAAAATATTACAACATATGGGTAATCGTGTATCATAAGAACCACTGACTTTTTTCGACATTGCAACAATGAATCATCAACTCTACTGTCCTACCATATCCCCATAACCTTTGATTATAATTTGGTCTTTTGCCAGGGGAGACGGCCTCTTACCATCTTTCTTACACAAACCTCAAAGCTTTTCATACATTTCAATGAGATCATGTGTTCCCATTTAATCTCTTGCATAGAATACATTCCCATCGCAGGAATCAGTCTGGTGAACCTTCATTGTATCATAAAAACCAAAAGAACTGCACATGCTGTAAATCAGGAACAAAAACAATGTTGCTGGAAAAGCTCAGCACGTCTGGTAGCATCTGTGGGGAGAAAACAGAGTTAACGTTTCGGGTCCAGTGATCCTTCCTCAGAACTCTGGGTTCCTTGGTTAAAAAGGCCAAAGTTATATACATTGCTCCATGCATATTCTCATCAAAAACCTGTGCAACCACAGCAAGACTTCCTTGCAGCAAAGACAACTACACCATTTGCTTCCCTAATTGCTTTCTGTGATTCATGTAGGACACCTAAATTCCTTTCAATACAAAGCATTTATCAGTACCTTGACTTTTAATAGATATTCTGCTTTTTCTTCATTACTCTGAGCAAAGTGAATAATCCACATTTTTCCGCATGATACTCCATCTGCCACTTCTTGCCCATACATTTAACCAATTTTTAGCCCTTCGCAACCTGTTTGTACTCTTCTCTCAACTTGCCATCGTATTAGGTTCTGTATCGTCATTAAAGTTAAAGACATTGCACTTAGCTCTCCTTTTCACAGTCATTGATATAGGTCACAAATAGTTGATGCCCAAGTAGTGATGTTTGCAATACCAGATGGTTAGACTCTGCCACCCTGAAAATGGCCACTTTATTCCGAGTCTCTGTTTCCTGTCCATTAGCCAATTCTAATCCATGGTAACACATTACCCTCATCCCATAAACCCTAATCAACAACAGCAACTTGCTGTTGGACACCTCGTCTACTGTCTTCTGAAAAGTCCAAATATACAAACAGGAGTAGGCTTTTTAGCCTACTGAACAAAACTTAGAACATAGAACATAGAACAGTACAGCACAGAACAGGCCCTTCAGCCCACAATGTTGTGCCGACCATTGATCCTCATGTATGCACCCTCAAATTTCTGTGACCATATGCATGTCCAGCAGTCTCTTAAATGACCCCAATGACCTTGCTTCCACAACTGCTGCTGGCAACGCATTCCATGCTCTCACAACTCTCTGCGTAAAGAACCTGCCTCTGACATCCCCTCTATACTTTCCACCAACCAGCTTAAAACTATGACCCCTCGTGCTAGCCATTTCTGCCCTGGGAAATAGTCTCTGGCTATCAACTCTATCCATGCCTCTCATTATCTTGTATACCTCAATTAGGTCACCTCTCCTCCTCCTTTTCTCCAATGAAGAGAGACCGAGCTCAGTCAACCTCTCTTCATAAGATAAGCCCTCCAGTCCAGGCAGCATCCTGGTAAACCTCCTCTGAACCCTCTCCAAAGCATCCACATCTTTCCTATAATAGGGCGCCCAGAACTGGACGCAGTATTCCAAGTGCGGTCTAACCAAAGTTTTATAGAGCTGCAACAAGATCTCACGACTCTTAAACTCAATCCCCCTGTTAATGAAAGCCAAAACACCATATGCTTTCTTAACAACCCTGTCCACTTGGGTGGCCATTTTAAGGGATCTATGTATCTGCACACCAAGATCCCTCTGTTCCTCCACGCTGCCAAGAATCCTATCCTTGTAATAGATTCAATTACAAAGTCACTAATCATCTAGCTCACAGTCAATTTCTCCTGCTAGTTTCATAATCCTCAATGTCATTAGTCTTCAGAAACCTACTGACTTCAGGGTAGATTGATCTTAGTAGGGTAATAATTCGGCACAACATCGTGGGCTGTGAAGGGCCTGTACTGTTCCATATTCTATGTTCTGTTCTGTCTTGAATATGCTAAACATCAGAACTTCCATAACACTCTGGGTGTAGAATTCCAAAGACTCGCTACGTTCCGAGTGAATAAATTCATCCTCATCTTAGTCTTAAATGGTCTAGTTCTTATTGGGGGATTGTGTCCCTCAGTTCTAGATTCACTAGCCCAGAGAAGTATCTGAGTTTCATGAGATCACCTCTCATTTTTCTAAACATGAGAGAAGACATGCCTGGTTCTTCAATTCCTGAATGTACTATACAGTACCACATTCACTTGTTTCTTGTCATTCATCCCTGCTAGATGCATCTTCAAAATATTCTCAACAGGTTTGTCAATAATAATTTCCTAGCATAACCTGCTCACATGCATAATCAATCACAGTTAATTATTTTCCAATTGACGGTTACTACTTTCTAGATAACAGATCCCGAAATTTCCCTTTTACTGATGTCAGATTAATTGATCAAAATTTAATATAAAACATGCGAATGCTGGAGATCTGAAACAAAAACAGAAACTGCTGGAGAAATTCAGGTGTTGCAGCATCTGTGGAAAGAAGGCAGAGTTAACATTTCGAGTCGACTGACACCTCATTTTCTCTTTCCCATTTTTAAAAAAATGTTTCAAATTTACAGAAACTTTTCTTTAATCTTAGGAATTCTGGTAGATCAAATCCAAATCATTCACTGGCTGTAGCCACCACTGTAAAAAAACCCTAGGGTGCTGAATATTTGTCCACTACCAACTTCATGAAACTCGCTAATAAATTTCCAATTTTCTTTTAATGTTCCTCACTCCCATTAAACCCTTGGTTCTCCACAATTTTCTTAATCATCTTTCTCCCTTCTACATGTAGGCAAACATAGAAAACTTGCCATTTCTATAATTTCCTTATTCGATTTTATAAGTTCTTCTGTCACTGCCCCCAAGAGATTGATGCTTATTTTCATTCATCTTTTCCTTTCTCCCATGCAAAGAATTATTACTTTTTTCTGAACACCTCAAGATTGTCCATGTACCTTACTTACTTTCCTTTATTAATTTCTGGGTTATTCTTTCCCATTTTAAAAAATCTTTATAAATCTTTAGGGAGACTACTCTTTAAGCAATATTAAAACATATTCTTTTAGTCGTTTGTCCCCAACTTCCCTAATTAGCCATAATTATGTCACTTCGAGTGTAAGTTTTAATTCCTTAAGGAAATATCTGTTCGTTGAGTGATAAATAAGAATATCTCAGTGTGTCAGAAACTATTTTCAAACTATTTTTTGCCTTTTCACCTCACTTGCCCACTCATATATGAACCAATTCCAACCATAAAAAGCAAACAACCCCAACACTGCTCTTCAGAGGCTATCCACAATTCTAACACTGCACTGCTGAAGCTACTGCAGGATTTGTTTTTTGTATTTGTTCATGGGGTATGAATACACAGGTTGGATCAACCTTTATTGCTCATCCCTCATTAATCTTTCATTAGCTGTCATTAATAGAGGGATTGAGTTCAGAACCGTGAAGTTATGCTCCAGCTATACAAATGCCAGGTTTAGCCACATCTGGAGTACTGCGTTAAATTTTGGCCACCTCATTACAGGAAAGATGTGGAAGCGTTAGAAAAGATGCAGAGAAGATTTACCAGGATGTTGTCCTGAATGGAGGGAAGGTCTTACGAGGAAAAGTTGAGAGCGCTAGGGCTTTGCTCTTTAGAATGACAAAGGATGAGAGATGACTTGATAGAGGTATACAAAATGATCAGCGGTTATAGATAGAGTAGACAGCCAGAGACTTTTTCCTAGAGTGGAGGTAGCTTTTACCAGGGGACTCAGTTTTAAAGTGAAAGGAGGTAGATATAAGGGGAACATCAGAGGTAGGTTTACTCAGAGTGTGTAGGGGCATGGAATACATTGAAGGAGAGGGTAGTGGAGTTGGCCCCATTAGGGGCATTTAAGTGGCTATTAGATAGGCATATAGATGATTGTATAAGGTAGCGGTGGAGGTTAGACAGACCTTAGGATTAGGGTAAAAGCTCAGCACATCATGGGCAAAGGGCCCGTACTGTGCTGGACTGTTCTATGTTCAACCTGAGGCAGTTAACAGTCAACCAAATTGCGGTGGGATCTGGAGTCACATGAAGGTCTGATGAGAGCAGATTTTCTTACTACTGAAATTAATTTACTGTCTGCCATGCTGGGACTCAATTATTAATGACAATGCTGTGGCACCACTTCCTCCAGTATCCAAAGTAGGAGACCCCCTTTTAATTGCAACTCATTGTTGAGCACATGGAAGTACCACACAGTGGCCTATGACCTGTTAGCTAGCAATGTACTAGTTAGTGCCAGCTTGCTCTACTTCAATGAATAAGCAATGGACAGAGATCCTGGCCCACATATATCTGGATATAGAAGAGGTTTACAAGGATGCTGCCTGGATTAGAGGGTACAAGCTATAAGGAGAGGCTAGAAAAACCAGGGTTGTTCTCTCTGGAGGGGCAGAGGCTGAGGGAAGACTTGATAGAAGACTATAAAATTATGAAATGCATAAATAGGCTTGATAGTTAGAATCTTTTCCCAACAGGTGAAATGTCTAATACTATAGGGCATCCATTTAAGGTGAGATGGAAAAGCTCAAATGAGATGAGAGGGGCAAGTTTATTTTTTTTTACAGAGAGTGGTAGGTGTTTGAAATGTGCTGCCAGGGATGGTGACAGAGGCTGATACAATATGGACTTTTAGATAAGCACATGAATATGCAATGACCGGAGAGATATTGATCAAGGACAGGCAGAAAGGATTAGTTTTATTTGGTGTCATGTTCGGCACAATATAGTGGGCTGAAGGGCTTGTTCCTGTGCTATTCTGCTGTATGAGGAACATTGGCACAGATGTAGGCCATTCATGCCATCAAGCCTGTTCAACTATTCAACATGATCATGACTGCTCTAACATTTCAATGTCCTGAGGTTGGTTGGCTCGCCGAGCTGTTTTGTTGTTCCGCAGATGTTTCATTATCATGCCGGGTAACATCCTCAGTGCAGCCTCGGATGAAGCGTTGGTGTGTTTTCCCGCCTGGCTTTTAAACCCTGGGGTCCATTGCGATGGATTGCCTCACTTCTGGGTTTCCTCTGCAGTGGAATGTACATGGGGTCAAGTTCAATGTGTTTATTATTAATAGCCTGCTTTGTGGAGTGCCATACTTGAAGGAATTCTTCTGCTTCTCTTTGCCTAGCCTGTCCCAGGATCTTGGTGTTGTCCCAATCAAAGTTGTGGTTCTCCTTGTCCATGTGGATTGAGATGAGTGAGTACTGGTAGTTTCTTTTTGTAGCCAGTTAGTGTTCTTGTACTCTTGTTGTAGATTCCTACCTGTTTGTCCAATGTAGTGTCTCTCGCAGACATGCACAAGAATTCCTGGAAGCATGGCACTCCACGAAGCAGGCTATTAATAAACACATTGAACTTGACCCCATGCACATTCCACTATGGAAGAAACCCGGAAGTGAGGCAATCCATCGCAACAGACCCCAGAGTTTAAAAACCAGGCGGGAAAACACACCGCGCTTCATCAGAGGCTGAACTGAGGATATTACCCAGAATGGTAACGAAACGTCTGTGTAACAAAACAGCTCGGCGAGCCAACCAACACCCACAACTCGAGCTACAGATCTACTCCAAAGTGGAAGTGCAGGGTCAGATTAGAACAAGTCAGCATGGATTTGGTAAGGGGAGGTCGTGCCAGACAAACCTGTTAGAATTCTTTGAAGAGGTAACAAGGAGGTTAGACCAGGGAAACCCAGTGCATGTTATCTATCTAGACTTCCAAAAGGCCTTTGATATGGTGCCTCACAGGTGGCTGCTGAGCAAGGTGAGGGCCCATGGTGTTTGAGATGAGCTACTGGCTTAGATTGAGGATTGGCTATCTGACAGAAGGCAGAGAGTTGGGATAAAAGGCTCTTTTTCGGAATGGCAACCAGTGACGAGTGGTGTCCCGCAGGGGTCAATGTTGGGGCCGCAGCTGTTCACCTTGTATATTAATGATCTGGATGAAGGGACCGGAGGCATTCTGGCGAAGTTTGCTGATGATACAAAGATAGGCGGACAGGCAGGTAGTACTGAGGATGTGGGGAAGCTGCAGAAAGATTTAGACAGTTTAGGAGAGTGGTCCAGGAAATGGCTGATGAAATTCAATGTGAGTAAATGTGAGGTTTTGCACTTTGGAAAAAAGAATACAGGCATGGACTATTTTGTAAATGGTGAGAAAATTCGTAAAGCAGAAGTACAAAGGGACCTGGGAGTGTTGGTCCAGGATTCTCTAAAGGTTAACTTGCAGGTAGAGTCCGTGATTAAGAAAGTGAATGTAATGATGTCGTTTATCTCAACAGGGTTGGAATATAAAAGCAGCCATGTGCTTCTGAGGCTTTATAAAGCTCTAGTTAGGCCCCATTTAGAATACTGGGTCCAATTTTGGGCCCCACACCTCAGGAAGGACATACTAGCCCTGGTGCGTGTCCAGCGGAGATTCACATGGATGATCCCTGGAATGGTAGGTTTAACGTATGATGAATGGCTAAGGATCCTGGGATTGTACTCATTAGAGTTTAGAAGGTTGAGGGGAGATCTAATAGAAACTTACAAGATAATGTACGGCTTAGAAGGGGTGGACGCTAGGAAGTTGTCTCCGTTAGGCGGGGAGACTAGGACCCGTGGGCACAGTCTTAAAATTAGAGGGGGTAAATTTAAAACTGAAATGAGACGATATTTCTTCAGCCAGAGAGTGGTGGGCTTGTGGAATTCATTGCCATGGAGTGCAGTGGAGGCCGGGACGTTGGATGCCTTCAAGGCAGAGATCGACAAATTCTTGATCTCACAAGGAATCAAGGGCTATGGGGAGAGTGTAGGGAAGTGGAGTTGAAATGCCCATCAGCCATGATTTAAATGGCAGAGTGGACTTGATGGGCCAAATGGCCTTACTTCCACTGCTATGCCTTATATATGGTCTCAAAACCTTAGATTTCAATGTCCTTTACCCATCTCATCCCCATAACTCAACCCTTTACATCCAAAAGATATTGGCGCTCATTATGTACAAAGCCCACATATACACCAACAATATGATTAAGTTCTTAAGTTTTGTTAAGAACAATGGGAATGATGCTGCAAATGCTTATTTACTGCAAGTGTAAAAGATAAAACATCTCTTAAGATTTAGTGTGAACTGTAAAGAACGAAAAACAATGAAATTTTTTCAATCTGTAACATCACAGTACATAGAAGGCTATGAAACAACCCAACATGGTTATGGTGAATTCTTTAAAGAGCTATCCAAGTAACCCTGTTCTCCCTTATATCCACTGGTTGTCATGGTAACTCAGACATTCAACTAATATTATGTAACAAAATGTTCCCAATCCACTGATCCAGTTGCCAAGTGTGCCTTGTGCCCAACTCATGCTCTCAGTCTTTTTGTCAATATTCTGGTATTTCTTACCGTATTCCTTCCTCTGCGGCGGCCGTAGTTCCTCCTCACAAGATTCTTGTAGTTCTCATTTTTCTTTGTCAAATAATAATACAAAACACAGTCTGCTACACACTGAAGAAAAAGAACAAAAGCATATGAGGAGAATTCTACAGTTATAGCAAAAGTTTTAGATTATTTTATGTACTGCTACTTCAGATTTGTAAACCTGATGTACTCAAATTCTAGGCCCGAAACGTCAGCTTTTGTGCTCCTGAGATGCTGCTGGGCCTGCTGTGTTCATCCAGCCTCACATTTTATTATCTTGTACTCAAATTCTCAGCCAGGCAAAAAGACACTTTCATGAAGTTTCTCCAGATGTAGCATCCTGTTTTCAAGAGATCCTCAGTTATAAACCAATAGGATGAGTTTGAATTGCTCCATTTGAAAGATCATACAGAAACAACGTACCAAATGCCCTCTTTCTGTGGTGCAAACATTAAGACAAAGCCTGATTAAACTTTATCTCAACCAGATCACTCCAGTACACAAGTCAGTGGAAACTTAGTTAGCGCTTTCTCCGGACTGAACCAAATGGTAGCATTATAGATTGGTGCAGGGCACAAGGAGACCACTGTTTCTCTGCTGGCATTGTGAAAAACCTCTAATTAGATTCACTCCACTGTTCTTTATCCACGGCTCTGCAGCATCCCCTTTTAAGAATATCGTACTGAACATTTTACCCATGACGTGGAGGTGCTGGTGTTGGACTGGGATGGACAAAGTCAGAAGTCACATGACACCAGATTATAACCCAACAGGTTTAATTGATAATAAAATGTGAGGCTGGATGAACACAGCAGGCCCAGCAGCATCTCAGGAGCACAAAAGCTGACGTTTTGGGCCTAGACCCTTCATCAGAGAGGGGGATGGGGTGAGGGTTCTGGAATAAATAGGGAGAGAGGGGGAGGCGGACCGAAGATGGACAGAAAAGAAGATAGGTGGAGAGAAGAGTATAGGTGGGGAGGTAGGGAGGGGATAGGTCAGTCCAGGAAGACGGACAGGTCAAGGAGGTGGGATGAGGTTAGTAGGTAGGAGATGGAGGTGCGGCTTGGGGTGGGAGGAAGGGATGGGTGAGAGGAAGAACCGGTTAGGGAGGCAGAGACAGGTTGGACTGGTTTTGGGATACAGTGGGTGGAGGGGAAGAGCTGGGCTGGTTGTGTGGTGCAGTGAGGGGAGGGGACGAACTGGGCTGGTTTAGGGATGCAGTGGGGGAAGGGGAGATTTGAAGCTTTCAGAGTGCAGCCCATTCATCAGGTGAAGTCACTTGATGAACGGGCTATGCTCTGAAGGCTTGTGATTTCAAATAAACCTGTTGGACTATAATCTGGTGTCGTGCGGCTTGTAACATTTTATCCATCACCCAATCAGGTCACATCCACATAACCGTTTCAGTCCACGTCTCTTCAGCTCTGGTGACATGCCACAAGCATAAAAACTCTTATCAAGGGTAAAAGAAAATTTTCAGCCGCAATTAGCTCAGCTTTATAAAATCTTAGGTACAGTGAGGCCCTACAGTCATTCAAGTCTGCACCAATAAAAAAAAAGTCTAAATCTATACCAAATTTTCCAGCATGAAGTCCACAGCCTTGTATGTTATGACAGTTCAAATGGTTGTCCACAAACTTTTTAAAGGTTGTGATGTTCCCCTGCCTCAAATACCATCCCAGGGAGTGCATTCACCACATTCAGGGAGAAAAACCTTTTCTGCAAATCCCTTCTAAATATCCTGCCATTCACCTTAATATTATGCCCCCTTGTGCCACTTCATCAAAGGGGAAGAACTGAACAATTGGTAACAAGCTCCTCCTAGACATGAATAGCAATACTGCCATGCTTCAACTTGTCTTTAAAGTGCTTTCTTTATCATCTCCTGGAACATTGGCAATTTGAGTTCTTTGGCTATCCAGGCAGCATTCAGTCCATCATAGTTGATTTTGTAAGACTTTTGCATGAATTCTTGGGGAGCTGGCTTGAAAAAGGACACTGAACTTGGTTCAACGCAGAAATATTGCAGATAGAATTTAGCTAGCACTGTTACGTGTCACTGATAATTCAAGGCTTTCGCCCCGACAGGAATGTAGTGATGACAACTGTTCCCTGCACTAGGGCTTCTGCAGCCTTGAAGAAGTCTTTGCTGTCAAACACTCAGTGCTGTAATATGGAGCAGGCTGAGCTGATTCAGTACTGGATCACCTTCTCAATGATGGTGCTTTGAGAGACAGAGTTGCTGAGGTATAGGAAGTGCTAAACATATTCCAGTGTCTCCTTCAACACATCGGAGATGAAATAATCAGTTAATCAGGCATCGGCTGGTATGTATTCTAGCAACATTTAAGCTCACAGCAAGTCTCTTGGATGCAGAATTGAAAGCAAGACCAAAAAAGGTTTCAGGGCTATACAGACTGGGCAACACCACTGTAGTTATCTGCATACACCCAAGATCTGATTCACCTAAGGTGGTCAGTTTAATTTTGGCATGGAGACAATGGAGGTTAAGGAGTTTTCCACCCAGGTGGTACTTGATACAGCGAATTGTCCTGGTCCTCCCATTTCGATACTACATCAAGAACGCACAACAAAATCTCTTCTTCCTCAGGAGGCTAAGGAAATTCAGCATGTCCAAAAGGATACTCCCAACTTTTACTGATGCACTGTAGAATGCATTCTACCTGAGTCTATCATGGCTTGGTATGGAAACTGCTCTGCCCAGGGCAGTTAGAACTATACAAAGTTGTAAACACAGCCTACACTATCATGCAAATCACCCTCTCATCCAAAGACTCCATCTACACTACTTGTTGCTGTGGAAAGGCAACCAAAGACCCCTCCCACCTCAATTAAAACGTCTTCCAACCTCTTTCATCAGGCTTAAGCACGTGTATCAACAGGCTCAGGAACTATTTTTTTCCCGCTGCTATTAAGACGGCTGAATAATTCTCTAGTTTCAAATCTAATGTTGATTTTGTTTTTATGCACTCCCCGTGCAGTTGTAACCTTGTATACCTCGCTGTCTAAACCCATTGCATATTATGATCTGCCTGCACTACAGGTGTGACAAAATGTTTCACTGTACTTGGGTACATGAGACAAAAAAAATCAAATAATCAGAAGGCAAAGTATTTATTTATTTATTTTGGCACAGGATGTGGGCAATAGTGACTAGGCAGTTTCAGGCCATTTGTAAAAAGTATGGGGGGTAGTTCACATCAGCTTCTTTGATGGCAGCTCTGAGTTTGAGGGTGTCTATTTTAGATCTCCCATTCGAGATGGCTGCAGACATATCATAGTGAAGAAGTTGCAGGATTCGGATAAAGTTTCTTGGATTCCTAAAATTCTGGAAAACAATCTACAGAACTTCTCAATTTATTTAAACAAATGCTCTGATCAGATTGATGAATGTAATGAACACTTTTGGTGCTGTCTTCACATTTGCCTGTCAACCAAAACCATGACATATGTTCCTTTGGAAGGCCTATAATTACAGAGGGTCTCTTGGATGTGCGAAGGTTTTCTTGAATTTCTCTCTTTGGTTGGGCTGCCTGTGTGGCATTGATCTTCTGACCCATTGGATTTTTAGGTCTTGGTACTTTGCACATGTTCATCACTGATGGAATATGGCAATGATCTGTCTCACATGGATCGAGTGATACACACATACTTAGGTCTTTGACTCAAACAATGACATAACCCAGCTAGTGCCAGTGCCTTGATCTATGATGCTTCCATTTAGTTTTATATTTGTCCTTTTGCACAGATGAGGTGCTTGTGCTAAAATGTGCTATGCTGAATACACCTTGTCAGGACAGGGACACCAATTATATTGATTTTAACTGGAATTGTGATCAACCCTGAAGGGGAAGTCCCCACGAAGGATTAACTGTTCTTTTTGGCATACCATAAGGAATTCATCAAGGTCAGAACAGAGCTTTCTATATCATCAAGGGAGTCAAGGGTCAAGGCATAAATGCCACTGAGAGTGACAATATTAATTATGCTGAAATGTCATAAGCCTTGCATTGTACAATTGTGGAGTTTAGGCAAGCATCCAAGATCTTATTCGGGATAGCAAAACCAGATACAAATGTTGTTACAGTCTTCCTTTTCCAGTAGGTGTAGCCCCTGCTTCTTTTTTCAGCTGCCCGTCTCCACAAAGGTGGGCCTTACTAAGCGTGGTGATGTCAACCTCAGTCTTGATAGCTCATGTGAAAGAATTGCAGTTTTTTTCTTTCTTGATGGTCACTACTAAGGTTATTTTTGAGCACTCTAAGATTCCAAGTTGCAAAATTTAGGGTTTCTTTTCACTGAATCACAGAAGTGTTATAACAAAGGAGACTGCATGTGGCCCACTGCAGGCACAATGGTTTATTATATGAGAATCATTGCCTACTGCCAATTTCCTCATTTTTCACTCAAAGCCTTACACATTACTTGGATAAAAATGATCATCCGATTTTCTTGAGTGACTCAAATCAACCTGCTTTCCAGGCAGTGCATTCACAACATCACTACTGAGTGAAAAAGCTTCACCTCACTTTACCCATGCTTCTTTTGCACAACACTTTAAATCTATGCCCTCTGGTTCTTGTTACAAGCAGTAACAGTTTTTCCCTATCTTCTCTATCCAGCCCATTCATGATTTTGAGAACCTCCATCAGATCTCCTCTTCGTCATTTTCTCTCCAAGGAGAGCAGTCCCAATGTCTTCAATCTATCCTCATCACTAAAGTTCCTTATGTCTGTAACGATCCTTGTAAAGAGCTTCTTTATTCTCCCCAATGCATTCACATCCATCTTGTACTGTGGCACCAAGACAGTACTCCAGCAGAGGTCTAACAAGTATCTTATACAAGTTTAACATCACCTCCTTGTACTCTATGCTCCTATTAATAAAGCCAACGACACTGTGTGCTTTACTTGGTGCTCTCTCTACTTGTCCTGTAACTTCCAATAATCTGTGCACGTATATACACCCAGGCTTCTCTGCTCTCTACCCCCTTTAGAATGTTAACATCTATTTTACATTGTCTTTCAGTGTTCTTTTACCAAAATGCATCCTGTCACATTTCTCCGAATTTAATCTCACCTGCCACCTATCTGCCCACTCCAAGAGGGAAAGTCTGTGGACTCTACGTTAAAACTTACTTCACTTTTAGACTTTCTGGAAAAGGAAGTTACAAGTGTCTGAAATTCAACTACAAATTTTAGATATGCAACATATCTGCAACTGGTCCAAGCTCAAGATGGTAATTGGCTAAGTGTAAGATAGCTAAAATAGCAGATGGGAAGAAGCTGCTGCATTGGACTCGGTAATTTGAGGATGGGCACTGGAGGGAAATTGCATGTGTGTTGGAAGTACAATAGGAACACTTAAAACATGGAGTGAGCAGGTTCAGATTATAATTCTTCAATTTGACCCAGTTCTCAGTCTAGGGTGCTGCTGGGTTCCACTTGACACTGCACAACACAAAGAGGAAATACTGAAATTGGCATTCTGCTCAGCTAAAATACAGAACGTAAAGCAAGTCAAATGTTTGCTTTTTCAACTGTCAGGAAAACATTCATCCGATTGGTAATAAAAAACTTCACAACTACCTCCTAAATTGATATAAATAATATTTTTTCATAACTTCAAAACAAATTGGTCATGGTTACAGACAATTTAGTATTTAGGAGGAGTAGATCAAAGGTAACTTAGAGAATATAGACAAGTTGGATAATATACGAGTAAACAGAAAAATAATCAATTAAATGAATATGTATGCAAAAGATATGGATCAACAGGAAATATGGGTGACACTGGTATTCCAGGAATGAAATTGAAGTGGAAAGGATATAGTTGAAAGACGTAAAGGATATTGGTAAACTGAACGTTCATGATATCCAGCCAAAGCAGAGCAGCACCCAACAAAACCAGGGGATTGAACTTTGCTTTTGGAACATCAAAATAAGAGTCAGATCATGTTGCAAACAAAATATTTAATAGCTGGCTAGACTTCAATTTGAGCATTGCACCCAAGTTCTACTTACAAAGGCACAAATAACATTAACAATTAAGGTGGCACAGAAAGGGATCTCAAAGTTAACCGCAAGTCTCAGTTGGCAAGGTCTCAGTCATGACACAAAATTGGGGACCAAGATTGAAATGGAAAGATTCAAAAGTTGAACTTATAGAGTGATACAAGAGAGACAGAGGGTTATGGAAAAGACTAATCTATAAAAGCACATTACATACAACATAAAGTCAAATGAACTTTGTTTTAAACTACTAAAAGGAAAATTTAGAACATCAGCAAATCTTTGTGCAAAGAACGAGAATACTGAATGTTTACTCAGATGTAAGACTCGAGGGAAATTCTCTGAAGTCAATCTGATTCACAACAGATGTAGTAATGGGGAAACCAAAGATCATTCTAGACGGGCAAATTAAGATCAATCGAGTGAGGGGCTTCATGTATAACTTTCTCGTGATCTGTGATGAGATTCCATCTGCCACTGGATGTGCCAAAGACCACCATCACTTTCGTTTCTCTCATACAAACGTTAATGCTTCCATCAGTGTAGTGGCAAAACTGGCATAGTGATGAATCTCACTACCAGCTCCTGCTCAGTCAACTGAGCCACTCATTCAGCAGAATGTTTGCAATTTGCATCCTCACTCAGTAGCCTCATACTTCTTAGAGTCAACCGGTGTTTTCAAATATCTATAAACATTCTACATACTCATCATGCCAGTGTCATTCAAGTGCATGCCCATGGGAGCATCTATGCAGTTAGGATGAGTAACTCAAGTCCAGGGGCTTTTCAGACTTCATCAGTCAACGGTTAAAGGTGTGTATGTGTCTGCATCTGTGTGTACACACTGGTTAATTTTAATCTCTGCAGTACTTCAAAATCTGACACCTTAAATTTCACATGGACATGAGGGACACTGACCAGTCTACATCTAAAAAGCCTTTGTCAACCTTGAATCCAAGAAAAAGACAGTGCAATCTTAAACAAGGCAAGCTTTAGGTTAGCCTGATAGAAGATGAGTTAACAAAGAATGAAACAAGCAAACAGGGCGACACACAGCTACAAAGTTTGAGCATTAATTGTTAACTTTAAACATACTGGGATTTTTTCCAAACCACAACGTGGAATAACCTCTAATTCAAAGACACCGCTGTTAAACAGTCTCCAGGCTACTGATCAAGATAGAATTGCAGGCCAAGTATTTGACTTAGTCTAAGCAAATGAATGCAGATTGTTCAAACATTCTGAAGGTCAATTTCCCTTCTGCTTCAAACAGACCACATGGAAGCGGGAGAAAAGCCAGCACCCACGCCAAAGAATCAAATGAGTCAGACAGACAGTTTGATGATTTTCTTTGTAACATTACACAATTACCACCAACTGCCTGTGAATTGAAAACACTACAGGCAACAGCAAATATCACAGATACTGCTGCCACAAATGATCAAATTTTGCAACACACCTTATCATTTTTAAATGAAAAATGTCAGTTGTAACATCATGCCAATTTCTTCCTCATTTCCAAAGAAATGAGTACTGAAGCAAACTAGTCAGCACAGTTGATCCAGCAAAAGGGTATACAGAGTTCCAATTTAGTTGATCCAATACCACCAATACTATTTCCAACAAGCATACTATTTGTAGCTGGATAATAAGGCTTAGCTTTGTAAACATTTTAAACTTTCACTGAATGAGAAAGAGATAAAGTGAGGGAGAAAAAGGGCAAGCAATAGAGAGAAAGTGAGTTTATCTAGGTAAGATGAATTAAAACATGTTATAACAAATTTCAACAAATGTGAACATATCTGACGCATTTTATATCAGAGTATTATACCAAGCAATTGGTTCACTCACTGTGGTGAGCTATGCAAATGGACTTTTCAAGTAAATCAGTTGAGAATAACACAAGAAAAAGCAGAAGAAAATTTCACATGTTTTGTTCAGAAAATTGGTGTATGACAAGCCTTACCTTTCTTTCCAGGTAAGATGCTATCAAGCCAAAGTTTTTTGGGTGTTGAACAAACCTATTGAAAACAGAAGTCTTTGATCAGTAACGCAATCACCTGAAGGGTAAAAGCTCAATGGTTCAGCTCCTTAGTCTGTCTGGTAGAAAGCTCAAGTAAGTTATTCATTAACTTGGAGTTGTCATTATATTGCACCAACAAGAAAAGTACATAAACCATCTTAATCCCTCTGTCGCAAATCAATTTAAATTGACTGGTGTAAAAGTCAAACGGGAACAAAACATCAAAAGTGATGGCACAGCCAGTTCTGGCAACATATTTACAAGTGAACCAACCATAAGGATTTTCTAAGGTCACTGATAAAATGGTTTCCATGCTACAACTTCAATGTCATTAAAAGCTCCCATGTTGCTAATGTTTTACTTCTAAAAGAGATCAATTTTGAGTGGTTATAACTTTATCCCCAGACATCCATCTACTCAAACTTTAACTCCATGATCATTGATTAACTGGATGAACCAGCTTTAACTTGCACTGGGAACACTATAAAAGGTTGAATAACAAAAGAACTGCTACACTGCTGTGTATTACATTTGGCCTTAAACCTGTCAGGAACAATCTAATTCATCGTATATAGAGCCCAGTTGCACAGTATCTACAGCAACTGACTACAACCTGCTAGCAATTCAGTCTGAAGGTGTGCTTGCACAAGACTGGAGTTGAAATGCCCAGCCATGATTTAAATGGCAGAGTGGGCTTGATGGGCCAAATGGCCTTACTTCCACTCCTATGTCTTATGTAGGAATAACTCAAACTGCTAGAAAAAATTATCATGTTCAATGTAGAATGGTAGCAGACTATAATTACTTCTCTTTGAAGATCTCCTTCTCATGCTCAGACCAGACGTTTATGAACTGCCGTTCCTTATATACTCTCATGGGATCATCCATTACTCCATTCATATTCAAGAATTTCACTCTTCGCTGTTCTGTGTCATACATCATTGGAGGAATCACAGAAAGTTGCCTCATCTGCTTCTCATTATTCTGCAATAAACAATCCAAAGGATTTTACTGGCCAGATACCCTAGTAGTTTGTCATTCAGATGTTTTATTTCCTATTTGAAGGCTTTTGTGCAGTGATAGTGTCCCTACCTCTGGGCTAGAAGGTCCCAGATATTTGTCAAAAGCATGTCTGAATAGATTAATCACAAATAACTAAAAAAAGGTCAATACCCACTCAACAAAACAAAAGAAACTATATATGCTAAAAATTGGAAACAAAAGCAAAGTGCTGGAGAAACTCAGTTGGTCTGGCAGCATTTGTGGAGAGAGAAACAGAGTTGAGGTTTCAAGTCCAGTGACTGTCCTGATGAGTGGTCACTGAAGTTAAAACAGTAATTCTGCTTTACTTTCTCTACAGAAGCTGTCAGGCCGGCTGAGTTTCTCCAACACTTTGCTTTTGTATTCAATACCCTTTCCTGATCTCAAATTGGTTATTTTGTTTCTTAATGATTAGATGCACAAAGCATCTAGCTACTCCACGCTTGTAGTCCTTGGTAGCTTAAGGTCCACCAACAGTGAACACACAACCTAAGAAAAATAACAAAACAATTACTGATTACCAGCAATCATAATTGCACACAGTCTAATGGAAAGGTAAGGTGCTCCTCCAGAAGCTTCACTGAAAGAAGACGGGAGGCTGACAAAAGAAAGATTAGTGTAAGATCAAGAAAAAAAATTAAAAAGGACGAGCGATTGGAAGCTCAGGGTCATGAAGTGGACTTAACATCCGATCTTCCCAAAACATTGAGCAGTGAATACAGCATACTAAATTGAAAAAAATAACGTAAATTACTGCTTCACCTGGAAAGAATGTGCAGAATGCAGTCAGAGGAAGTATGATGGCAGATATTCCATCTCTTGCACTTGCATGATAACAGGAGGGACCATGGGAAATTACCAAAGAGTGGGCCAGCATGCTACATGAGAAGGAGGCCCAGGACAATGCTCAAAGTGTAGGGCAGGGAAAAGTTTAGCAGTAATATCATGCTGGAGCTGGCAGAGAAATTCCATCATCATATACAACATCAACATTGCTGCCCATGACACCTTTCCACAGAAGTGCAGGAAGCGGAACAACCACTCCTTTTACTTTCCTTCTCACAGTAAATGCCCCAAAGCATCTGAAGTGAAACAGTGATTTACTTGTACTGTTTTAAGGATTATCATACAATACTCCCTGCTCAAGGTGTGCTCTGATCTACACTGGGGAAGCTAAATGTTCAGTTCACCAGTGTGTAGTTTCCAATCAACTGTCTCTTAAATTTCCATCTTGCTCTCACACTGAGCTCTGCACCTTCAAGCTCCTGTAGTGTTCCAATGAGGTTCATTGTAACAGCACCTCACTTTCACTTATACTCTTTATAGCCTTTGATTATAACATCAAATTCAACAATTTCTGACCATGATCTTTGTCCCCTTTCACGTTCCCTTTTGTTACTTCTATATAATTTCCACTTTCACTTATTTAAAATACATTATAGGAGGATGTTTCTCTACTAATGGGTGAAAGTGACTCGAAGGAACACCTGACCTCTTGTTCAGAAAGTCCATCGATAATTTCTGAAATCTCATGCTCACTCCTCGCTATAGTTGCTGGAAGCCCAGCTCCCCTCTGTCCCACTCTGAAAAGAAAGCAATTGCATATTTTACCAGATATATTTTAAACTGTAATAAACAACACATTACACAACATAGCCAAGTTAATATGGGTTGTTCACGCATAAAGAAAATCTAGTATTTTCCTCATTAGTCTATTTTGAAATCGCAGTATCCACTTCAAGGAATCCTCTTTGGAGATTATATAACAGGGAATTCAGATGACCTACACTGTTCTGAAGCTACTTAATCATTGAATGAACAGTGATGATACAATGCAACTCTCCGCTGGTTGGAGTCATACCTAGCACATCGGGAGATGGTCGTGATTAATGATGGTGAGTCATCTCAGCTCCAGGTCATCTCTACAGGAGGTCCTCAGAATCATGTCCTAGGCTCAACCATTTTCAGTTGTTTTATCAAAGGCCTTTCCTCCATAAAGATCAGAAGTGGAGAGGTTCACAGATGATTGCAAATGTTTATCACAAGTACGTAAATTCCTTGGACACTGAAGCAGTCACTGAGCAAATTCAACAAGATCTGGACGATAGAAATTTTCATAGAATCCCTACAGCGTGGAAACAGGCCATTCAGCCCAACAGGTCCCAACCACCCGCCTGAAGAGTATCCCTCTTGGACCCATTATCCTACCCCTGATCTCCCAAGTCTAACCCACTTAACCTAAAATCCCTAGACAGTATGTGCAATTTAAATGGCCAATCCACCTACCTTGCACATCTTTGGACTGGGAGAATGTGCAAACTCCACACAGACAATCGCCCGAGACTGGGATCGAACTCTTGGGCTGACAAGTAGTGCTCATGTCATACAAATGCCAGGCAATGGCCATCTCCAATTCAAGACAATCTAAATCACCACACCTTGTCATTCAATGTTGTACTGTCACTGAAAACGCCACAATCAACATCCTTGGGTTGCCACTGACCAGAAGCTCAAGTGGACTCATTATATTAAGAAAGAAAAATAAAAGAAAGCAGGTTGGAGGCTAGGAGTGCAATAAGTAACTCACCTCCTGACTCTTCAAAGCCTGCCCATATCTACAAGACACAAGTCACAAGTCAGTAGTGTGATGGAATACTCCCCACTAGTGTCATGACGTAAAGACAATGATTCCACTGACGTCAGCAAAGCAAACAAGTAGATTGGCTCCAGGAAGCAGAGTGGAGAACACGCCCCTATATGCATCAATGGTGCTGAGGTGAAGATGGTCGACACTGTCAAGTTCCGGGGAGTGATGATCACAAATAGCCTGCCTGGTCCACACACTTTGACATGGTGGTAAAGAAAGCATAAACCTACTTCCTCAGGTGGCTAAGGAAATTTGGCATGTCCACAAAGACTCATTCTACCTGGATGCATCACAGCGTGGTTTGGGAACTGCTTTTCCCAAGACTGCAAGAAACTAGAGTTACGAATACAGCATAGTTAATCACGCAAACCAGCTTTACATCCACTGACTCCATGGGGGCTGCAAGTTGGCTTAGTGGTTAGTACTGCTGCCTCATAGCTCCAGAAACCCGGGTTCGATTCCACCCTCAGGCAACTGTCTGCGTGGAGTTTGCATGTTCTTCCCATGTCCGAGTGGGTTTCCTCTGGTTTCTTCCCACAGTCCAAAGATGTACAGGCTAGGGGGACTGGCCATGCCAAATTGCCCATAGTGCTCAGGGATGTGTAGATTAGGTAGGTTACTGGGGGGGTGGGTCTGGGTGGGATGCTGAGGGTCAGTGTGGGCTTTAAGGAAAAAAAAAGGGGCGACATGGTGGCTCAGTGGCTTTGAGGAGACAAGGGCCTAGTGGTATTATTGCTGGACTGTTAATCCTGAGACCAGATAATGTTCTAGAGATGTGGGTTTGAATCCTGCCAGGGAGATGGGGGAATTTGAATTCAATAAATATCCAGAGTTAAGAATCTAATGATGACCACGAATCCATTGTCGATTTTCAGAAAAACACATCTGGTTCACTAACGCCCTTTAGGGAAGGAAACTGCCATCCTTACCTGGTCTGGCCTACATGTGACTCCAGACACACGGCAATGTCATTGAGTCTTAACTGCCCTCTGGGCAATTTGGGATGGGCAATAAATGCTGCCTAGCCAGTGATGCCCTCATCCGTGAATGAATAAAGGTAGCACTGCTGCCTCAAAGCACCAGGGATCTAGGGTCGATATCACCCTTGGGCGACTGTCTGTGGAGAGTTTACTCATTCTCCCTGCGTCTGTGTGGGTTTCCTCCGGATGCTCCAGTTTCCTCCCACAATCCAAAGCTGTGCAGGCTGGGTGGACTGGCTGTGCTAAATTGTCCATAGTGTCTGGGGGGGGGGATACTTTGATGGCCAGCGTGGATTTGTTGGGCCGAAGGGCCTGTTTCCATACTGTAGGGATTCTATAATCAATACTTGCTGCAGCTTTGGGAAATCAACCAACATAATCAAAGACTCCTCCTACCCAACATACTCTTTTCCATTGGGCAGATGATATAAAAGTTTGAATACAAGTACAAACAGATTCAAGAAAATTTCTTCCCCGCTGTTACTAGACTAATAAACAGACCTCTTATGTGTTCGAGCACACTGCCGCCACTAGTTCAAGGTGCACTGCAGAAATTCATTAAAGAATCTTAGACAGCACCTTTCAAACCCATGACTACCTGCAAGTTTCCCTCCAAGGCACTCATCATCCTGACTTGGAAATATATCTGTGTTCTTTCACTTTCAAAATCCTGGAAGTCGCTCTCTCAGGGCACGGTGGGTCAACCTACACCACACGGAATGCAGTGGCTCAAGATGGCAGCTCAGCACCACCTTTTCAAGGGCAACTAGGGACCAGCAATAAAATGCGGGCCAGTCAATGATGTCCACGTCCCATGAGTGAATAAAACAGGTCCCACTTTCCAGCTCCAGGCTCCTAGCCCTGGATACTACAACATTTCAACTGCTGACCCACACTTTTTTTTAAAAAGGTTGACATTTTCCATCTCAACTGTTCTCCCAGGTAGTGCTTCAGGGTGAAAAAACCTTCCTCAAATCCCCCACATTGTAGGGATTCTATGACTGTCTTTCATTTTAAACAACAATCAGGTTGAGATAAACCCTTTAATTAAGGGGAGCAGCTGTTCCTATCTATTCTGTCCATGCCTCTCAATCTTGTAAGCATCTATCAGATCCCCTCTCAGTCTTCTGTGCTCTAAAGAAAACAACCTGAGCTTATCCAGCTTTTCATCATAGCTAAAAGGCTCCATGCCAGGCAACATTCTGGCAAATCCCCTGTTCAATCCTCCAGTGCAATCACATCCTTCCTACAGTGAGGTGACTGCACACAGTACTCCAGCTGTGCCCAACCTAAGTTACTCATAACTCCAGTTATCCATGTGGGAGAAAGTCTGAGCCAAGCAGAGAGTAACAGTGTGAGGGTAGAGACTGAATGTGGGAGTGGGCACAAGAAATATTGTTGCTTGAACCACTATCAAAATGCTTTAATGTAATTTGGTAGAGTTTTTGGGTTGCTTTTCCCATACTGGCCACCTAGGGATGAGTAACATGAGCAGAATTTGATCCTAACCATTACCTTTGAAATCGTTCCTGCTGTTCTCTTTGCTTCCGGATTTCAGGGAACTGCTTCTCATAATATTCCCTGGTCTTGCTCTCCTTGGCCTTACGCCGGGGGTTGTTTTCTATTCTTTCAACTTTTTTTTCCCACACCTCCATCAGCTGGTCATAACGCTGGCAGATCTTCTGTTCCTAAAAAACAGGCATCACAAATGAATTGTGCAATTAATACTAAGAGACAGTCTGGCAGCCTGGTGCTACAGCAATGTACGAGACCAGTGGGTTTATGCTCCAAGAGAATGATTCATTGAGGATTAGGAGATTGGTATTTTGCTACAGAAGATTGAGAGAATATCACTGGGTAGGCCCATTTTGCTGCCCTCATTTAATTTTCGGCAGATGGATTAACTCAATTTAAAGACCAAAACCTCAAACAGGATTGAGGGACAGTAAAAAGTAAAACAGAGAATTACTGAAGGGGAAGAAAGAATAAAATTAGATTGCTTAGGAAACCATTAAAGTTATTAGCCATCAGCTTTTCCATCATCTTTGATCAGAAAAATATCAATATCCAGGACTAGGAATTGCACACTGAAATCATGGGTAGATTCATAGAAAACTACTGAAAGCTGTTAGTGAGCACAGGAAGCAAAGGATGAACATTTTCTTCAGTACGTAAAAAAACTTACTCTCTGAAATCTCAATAACATCCACTCAAATAAAAACAAAGCCACAATGTCTTCAGTCGCTGTGAAGCTTGCTTTGTCTTTCATCATTGTCTCAAAACATAGACACTAGGAGCAGGGATTGGCCAATCAGCTCCTTAAGCCTGTTCCAACATTCAATATGATCATTCATGTCACAAAGACATATCCTTTATTACACTGGAGAAGGTGGTGTTGAGCTGCCTTCTTGAACTGGTACAGTCCATGGGGTGTCCAGATGCCCCCAGTGTTGAAACAGAGGGAGTTCCAGAATTTTGACCAGGAAACACTGAAGATATTACAATGCATTGCAAGTCAGAATAATGAGCTGCTTGGATAGGAACTTGGAAGGGGTAGTGTTATCATAATGCCATTTATCTTTAATCTTTAAAAATATTCAAGAATTACAGCATACCCTCTGTTTACGAGCATGGTTTCTCCTCTTGAAAAAAAGTATCAGTTTTTTCCGCATTACTTGGTTCCTAAAATATAAACACATGCAAAAGTATTAAGGTAAGGAGTAATCTGGATTTTGGAACAGAGCTTTAATGGTAGGGCTACCAATACTCATGGGATAAAACAAAAGAAGCATCAGGGAGATGGTTGCAGAGGTGATAACTGTTAGATGACTCTCTCTACCAAATTACATTAAAGCATTTTGATAGTGGTTCTAGGCATTGATGCTCTAGCAACATATTTTAGAGTCAGAGTAATACAGCATGGAAACAGGCCTTTCAGTCCAAACGGTCCCTGCTGACCACGGTGCCCACTCAGCTAGTTCCAACTGCCCACATTTGGTCCATATTCCTCTAAACCCTTCCCATACATGCACCTATCCAATTATTTTTTAAATACTGTAATTGTACCTGCAATCACTTTCTCTGGCAGCCCATTCCAAAAACACCCCTCAGGTCTTTCTTAAATCTTTCCCCTCTCACCTTAAACCTATGCCCACTAGTTTTCAATTCCCTATCCCTGGGATAAAGGCTATATGCAATCATCCTGTCTATGGCCCTTTTGATTTGATACACCTCTAAGGTGGCCCAACATTCTTCTACATTCCAAGGAATAAAGTCCTACCCTATAATTCAGGCCTACTAGTCCCGGCAACATCCTTGTAAATCTTCTTTGCACACTTACCAGTTTAACTATGTCTTTTCTATAGCAGGGTGACCAAAACTGTACACAATACACCAAGTACAGCCTCACCAACGACTTATGCAACTGTAATGTAATGCCCCAGCTCCTACATTCAATGCCTCAACTGATGAAGGCCAGCATGATAAATGCCTTCTTCACCAAATTCGCCACTTGTGATGCCACTTTCAATGAACTACGTAATTCTAGGTCCCTCTATTCCACAACACTGCTCACGACCTTACTGTTTACTGTATAAGTCCTACCTTGGTTTGACTTTCCAAAGTGCGACACCTCACGCTGATCTGCATTGAACTGCATTTGCCAATCCTCAGCCCATTTCTCCATGTGATCACGATCCCTCTAATTTTTAATAACCTTCTTCACTATCAACAATACCTCCTAATGTTGAATCATCCACAAACTTACTAATCATGCCTTGTGCCCTCCAGTCCAAGAAACAACCTTCAACCATCTGAGGAAGGGTCACCGGACACAAAACGTCAACTCTGTTTTCTCCTCCACAGATGCTGCCAGACCTGCTGAGCTTTTCCAGCAACTTTGTTTTTGTTATTGATTGACAGCATCCGCAGTTCTTTTGGTTTTTAATCTTCAACCATCACCCTCTGTTCCTACCAGCGAGCCAATTTTGAATCCAATTAGCTAGCTCTCCCTGGATTCCATGCGACCTAACCTTCATGACTAGCCTGCCGAGGGACCTTGTCAAAGGACTTACTGAAGTCCACACAGACAAAATCCACTGCCTTACCCCTCATCAATCCACTTGGTTACCTCTTTGAAAAACTCAGATTTCTCAGACATGATTCCTGTGTACAAATCCATGCTGACTATCCCTGGTCAGATCTTGACTATCCAAATATATTAGTGATCCTGTCCCTCAGTATAGTCTCCAATAACTTGCCTACCACTGATGTCAAACTCAATGCCCTATAGTTCCCTGGCATGTCTTCGCTACCTTTCTTCAACAATGGAACAACATTAGATACCCTCCAGTGTTCCAGAAGATCAGCAGTGGGTAAAGACAAAACAAAAGTTTCTGTAGGGCCTCTGCAATTTCGTTCCTAGCCTCCCACAATGTCCAAGGGTGGACTTGATCAGGGAATTTATTCATACTAATGAGATCGAAGGCTGAAAACACCTTCCTTCTGGTAATATGTATGGGGTCCAAAACATCCCCACTTGTTTCCCATATTTCCTTCACATCCACGATTCCCTCATCAGCAAAAATGGAGGAGAAATATTCATTAAAAATCTCCCCTATCTCGAGGCTCCACACACAGATGGCTATGCTGATCTTCGGTCTTCATGGGGACTTATTCTCTCCCGAGCCACCCTCTTGTTCGTAATACAGCTGTAGAACTTCTTTAACCTTACCTGCCAGATCCATCTCATACCCTATTTTTGTTCTTCTCATTTCCCTCTTGTGTGCTCCTACGCTTTTTATAGTCATCTAGGGATTCACGGGAGTCATCTTTTCCTGACCAGAGCCTCAATGCCTTTGTCAGCCAGACGTCCCTAAATCTGCAAGCTTCTCCCTCCAACCTAACAGTGGCATACTGTCCCTGGACTCTTGATACCAAACTACGGGTCTTTCTATTGAGTCAAAACAATAGACTTTACAAAACCATGAATGATTCTCACCAGAATGACCTGCGTTCATTTGTACTTCAAACCCACAGTGAAAACATTGTTCATATGTTGCACAAATCCAGTCAGCTCAAAGGACACAGTCAATGAGCTTGGTGAAATTATAAACTCATGGAATTTGTACCCAAATTGACCCTACGACTGAAACACACGAACTCTGAAGTCTGCCTTACATTTTTCCTAAATTCTATCAACATTACAATTGATATTTCAATCACTAGATATAATCAAAAGAATCTTAGAGAATATTGTCTCTGTGGAGAGAAGTGGTTCTTGCTTGTATGAAGCACAACCCATTCTTTGCACGTACAGTTCTTGGCAGCATCCCACCATCCAACAGAATTTGAAATGATTTAAAACTTTCAACATTTCATTCACATTTCCATGCAGAAATAAATCAGCTCTCAGTAACTGGTATACTGCAGAATAGTGGGAAGAAATCAGACACTAAATTTAGGAACTAGGCTATTTTGATTTGGTTCCCAATATTCCTTGAACATGATCTCTAAAAAGGGGAACTACCCCCACCAGGGTAAATACAGTCAATTTCTGGACAGTGCTTTTCACCAGCCCTTGCATTGAGGTTGCAATTGCTTGTAGCATGGGTTTGGAATACGACAACTCTCAGACAGCACAGAGTATTGAGACAGAAACCACTAAAGTAAAACGCTCCAGTGTTTGAATTTTAATTTCAGCCAGCTGAACATATATTTTGGTGACCACTTTACTCCCTTCTTCATCACAAGATGCTGATATTTGGAGTATATTTTGCTGTAGCCATCACAGGGTATTTTTTTCAAGAAATCATTCTTCACTTAAAAGTTACAAGCATCTTCACTATGAATGGATCAAAACTAATATTATTTGTTTCTAAATTCATTCATGGGATGTGGGTATCACTTGCTGGCCAGCATTATTGCCCATCCCTTCTTGCCTTTGAGAAGATGGTGGTGAACTGCCTTCTTGAACTGATGTAGCCCACTTGCTGTGGATTGATCCACAATGCTATGAGGGAGGGAATTCCAGTGACGGTGAATGAACAGTGATACATTTCCAAGTCAGAATGGTGAATGGCTTGGAGGGGAACTCGAAGATGGTGGTGATCCCATATATCTGCTACCCTTGTCCTTCTAGATGGAAGTGTGGGGGTTTGGAAGGTGCTGTCGAGGATTAGGTTACCTACAGTGTGGAAACAGGCCCTTCAGTCCAACAAGTCCACACCACCCCTTGAAGCATCCCACCCAGGCCCATCCCCCTATAACCCACAACACCCTGAAAACTACAGGCAATTTAGCATGGCCAATCCACCTAGCCTGCACAGCTTTGGACTGTGGGAAGAAACCAGAGCACCCGGAGGAAACCCACATGTGCAAACTCCACACAGACAGTCGCCAGACGCTGGAATTGAACCCAGGTCCCTGATGCTGTGAAGCTGCAGTGCTAACCACTGAGCCACCGAGCCGCCTCAAGGATCTTTGGCAAATTTCTGCAGTGCATCTTGTAGTTAATGCTACTACTGAGTGTTGATGGTGGAAGGAATGGATACTTGTGGATGTAGTGCCAATCAAATGTACTGCATTGTACTGGATAGTGTCAAGCTTCTTGAGTGTTGTTGGGGCTACACTCATTCAGGTAAGGCGGTGTATTCCACTACACTCATAATGTGTCTTGTAAATAGCAGACAGGCTTTGGAGAGTCAGAGGTGAGTTACTTGCTGCAGTATTCCTAGCTTCTGGCCTGCTCTTGTAGCCAACGTTTATGTGGTGAGTCTAATTGAGTTTCTGGTCAGTAATAACCTCCAGGATGTTGATAGTGGGCAATTCAGTGATGGTAACATTGTTGAATGCCAAGGGGCAGTGGTTAGATTGTCTCTTGTTGGAGATGGTCATTGCCTGGCACGAATGTTACTTGTCGCTTGTCAGCCTGGATATTGTCTTGTTGCATTTGAACATAGACTGCTTCAGTACGTGAGTAGTTGTAAATGGTGCTAACCATTGTGCAATCATAAGCAAACATCCCACTCCTGACCTTATGATGGAAGCAAGGTCATTGATGAAGCAGTGGAAGATGGTTGGGCCTAAGATACTACCCTGAGGTACTCCTGCAGAGATGTCCTGGAGCTCAGATGGCTGACGTCCAACAACCAAGACCATCTTCCTAAGCGTTAGGTATGATTCCAACCATTACAGAGCTTGCCCCCACTACCCACTGATTCCAGTTTTGCTTGGGGTTCCTGATGCACCACTTGGTGCAGCTTTGATGTCGAGGTCTGTCACTCTCACCTCGCCTCTGGAATTCAGCTCTTTTGCCCACGTTTGGATCAAGGCTGTCATGCGATCAAGAGCTGAGTGGACCTTGAGGAATGCAAACTGGGAGTCACTGAGCAGATTATTTCTGAGCAGGTACTACTTGATGGCACTGTCGATGACACCGTTGATGACACCTTCCATCACTTTACTGATGATTGAGAGAAAAATGTTGGGACGGTAATTGGCTGGGTTGGACTTGTCCTGCTTTTTATGTACAAGGCACACTTAGACAATTCTCCATATTGTCATGTAAATGTGTATTGTAACTGTACTGGAAAAGTAAAGTTGTCCTCAAAAGAAATCTAACTCTCAGATATCACTATGTTACGATCAGGGGAAAGAGCCCTCTTGAATTTCTTGTCTTCAGTTCAGGGTACTTAGGTCAATTGCAGCAGTTCACTTGAGACTAATTGAGATGAAACTGCATAATTCTTTCCACATTATAATTAAGAACTACACCTGTCACAGTATTTGACAAATGATCCATTATGGAGACCCTGAAGTCCCTGGAAAAAACAATTAGCTTATCGAGATGGGTTGCAAAATTGAAAGAACAATTCTAAGTCGTTTAATAGATATGCAGCAGGATTTTCACTGAGTGTCAACAGGTTTTCTAAGTTGGCATGAACAATACTGCATCATCTGTCTGTGAGAAGACCCCAAGCGAAAACAGCACCATCTTTAAACTCTCCGTGCCCAAGTCATTTCAACATCTGCTGTAAAAGGAGAGTTCTTTCTCAGCCAAGTAACTGTCTGACAAGCTGAACCCACTTTCCCACTCCTAATCAGCTTGACAGCATGGAAAGAATTGCAGGAAATTGGCTGTTCTTAAATAAATCCAAACCACATAAAAATTATGTGACGCTGACTTTCCACTCACATCAAGATCACTCATATCAAACCAGAGTGTTAGTATTTATCTACAGTTTTTCAATGCATTGCTTTCCAACCAGACAGTATAAATAACATTGACCTACTTTTTCAACACTATGGGAAGTCATCTTTATGAAACCCGACAATATTTAACAGCAGAACAAGAGTCATACGATAATATTTATTGGATGACAATGAGAAACATGTGCTCCAACTTGTAACACTTTGCACTCTGTTCCAGTCAACTTCTATAGAAGTCGGAAGCCCAAAACAAAATGCTTCAAAAAATCTTTCATGTTAAACTTTATTGAACACCTTCTGAAATACAAGTAAATTACGCTTGCAGCAAAGCCTCCTTTATGTGGTAAAGGTACATCGTTAAAGAAATTTAGACTAGTTAAGCAAGCAACTGCTGCTAAACTGGAATATACCTTTTCAAAAATTATTCATACTGTCTTGGAATCAGCACATTGAGATGATGTGTGTATGCCAGGCTCCAAATCTTTTAACCATAACTGATATTTATTCAATCATGGATGTTGACGTCAATAGCTAATACAGCACTTATACTGATCATCCTTTCTGGACCTTCCACACCACCATCTTATCAAACGGCTGCAGTGTATGTGATGCAGGTATTAGGGAGGGAGTTGAACTGTGCCAGTCAACAATAATTTTATAAAATATAAGCCAAAATAACTGCAGATGCTGGAAATCAGAAACAAAAACAGAAACAGAAATTGCTGGAAAGGCTCAGCACATCTGGCAGTATCTGTGGAGAGAAATCAGACAGAAGATTTCGGTCCAGTCATCTTGCCTCAGAACCGTTCAGGAAGGGTCACTGGGCGTGACCAACATATAATTTCTTTTGTCAGCAAATATACTGCCTATGTAGTTACAACTGCAAACAGCTCTGAGTTCTATAAGAGAACTCATGCTACATTAACCTTGAAGAGGATCCATAGTCATTTGTAGCGTATAAAGTTCTTGAGCCCATTGTAAAATCTTTTCACGAACTAGCCCCATTTGCTTGTGTGTGGTCCACACCTAACCCAACCATGTACCTGTCCAAATGTTTCTTAAATGACAAAATCGTATTCACATCCATCACCATCTCTGGCAGCCCGTACCAAACACTCACCACCCTGTATGAAAAAGTTTCCCTCTGAATTGTTCTGTATCTCTCCCCTCTCACCTTAAATTTATTCCCTCGAGTTTTAGACTGCCTACCATGGGGAAAAGCTGTTGGCTATCTACCTCATCCATGCCTCTCATGATTTTATAGACCTCTATAAGGTCATTCCACAGTCACCTGTGCACCAAGGAAACAAGTCCGAGCCTGTCCAACCTCTCATTATCACTCAAACCCTCCAGTCCAGACAGCATTCTAGAAAATCTTTTCTGCACTTTTTAGTTTAATATTACCTTTTTAATAGTAGGCTGACCAAAACTGCATGCAGTACTTTAAACGAGGCCTCACCAACATCTTGTACAGCTGCAGCATGCCCCAATTCCCATACTTGATTCTCTGACCAATGAAAGGCTACTTCACCATCCTGTCTACCTGTGACTCCACTTTAAAGAAGCTGTGAACTTGTACTCCCAGATTGTTTTGTTTTAGAACACTGTCCAGCACTGGCTCTCAAGTCTGGTCCTTGTGTGACCTGCCAAAATGCAACACCTTCCATTTATCCAGATCAAATTCCATCTGCCATTCCTAAGATGACTGGGAAGGTTGATCGACATCTTGCTATGGGCCTAGATAACCTTCTTCCACTGTCCACTAATTTTCACAGCATCCGCAAACTTACAAATTATACTTCTTAAATTCTTTTCCAAATCATTTACAAAAATGATGAATAACAGGGGACCGGTCACCAACTCCTGTGGCACACTTAGTCACAGCCATCCAATTTGATAAATAACCATCTATCACCATTCTATACGCTGAGCAGGAGCGGATATGGGACTGCTGAGTAAGTGAGGTAATTTATTTGTGTGGTTGCGTTACCCGAAACACTTCTCGGATAGTGTCTCCCACCCATCCTCCTCCTCTAACAAAAAAAAGGTTCTGTGCACCAGATTGGTAAGGTAACAAGTTTATTTTTTATTCTTTATTTTTCAACAGTCTCTTTGGGAATTTAGAATAATGGGAATGGAGGTCAGGGCAGTTGAATGTTCCTCCTGCAGAATGTGGGAGGTAAGGGTCACCACTAGTGTCCCTGCTGACTACATCTGCGGGAAGTGCACCCAACTCCAGCTCCTCAAAAACCGTTTGAGGGAACTGGAGCTGGAGCTGGAGCTGGATGAACTTCGGATCATTCGGGAGGCAGAGGGGGTTATTGAGAGGAGTTACAGGGAGGTAGTCACTCCTTGGGTACAAGAAGAAGGCAGATGGGTTACAGTCAGGGGACAGAAAGGGAACCGGCAGGCAGTGCAGGGATCCCCTGTGGGCACTCCCCTCAACAATAAGTATACGGTTTTGGATACTGTTGGGGGGGACGACTTATCAGGGAAAAGCAGTGGGGCACAGGTCTCTAGCAGAGTCTGTCCCTGCTGCTCAGAACAGAAGGGGGAAGAGGAGCAGAGCAGTAGTCATTGGGGACTCCATAGTTAGGGGGACAGATAGGAGGTTCTGTGGGGATGAGAGAGACTCACGGTTGGTGTGTTGCCTCCCAGGTACCAGGGTGCGTGATATCTCTGATCGTGTTTTTGGGATCCTTAAGGGGGAGGGGGAGCAGCCCAAAGTCGTGGTCCACATTGGCACCAACGACATAGGTAGGAAGAGAGATGGGGATTTAAGGCAAAAATTCAGGGAGCTAGGATGGAAGCTTAGAGCTAGGACGAACAGACCTGTTGTCTCTGGTTTGTTGCCCATGCCACGTGCTAGTGAGGCGAGGAACAGGGAGAGAGAGGAGTTGAACACGTGGCTACAGGGATGGTGCAGGAGGGAGGGTTTTGGATTCTTGGATAATTGGGGGTCTTTCTGGGGTAGGTGGGACCTCTACAAGCAGGATGGTCTTCACCTGAGCCAGAGGGGTACCGATATCCTGGGTGGGGGGGGGGGGGGGGGGGAGAAGAATTTCGCTAAGGCTATTCGGGTGGGTTTAAACTAATTCAGCAGGGGGATGGGAACCAAAATTGTAGTTCGAGTATAGAAAAGGTTGAGAGTAGGGAGGGCCAAAATAAACTTTCAGGGACACAAGATGGCACCAGCGAGCAAGAAGTTGGTTTGAAGTGTGTCTACTTCACTGCCAGGAGTGTTCGGAATAAGGTGGGTGAACTTGCAGCATGGGTTGGTATCTGGGACTTCAATGTTGTGGCCATTTCGGAGACATGGATAGAGCAGGGACAGGAATGGTTGTTGCAGGTTCTGGGATTTAGATGTTTCAGCAAGAACACAGAAGATGGTAAAAGAGGGGGAGGTGTGGCATTGTTGGTCAAGGACAGTGTTACAGTTGCAGAAAGGATGTTTGGGGACTCATCAACTGAGGTAGTATGGGCTGAGGTTAAAAACAGGAAAGGAGAGGTCATCCTGTTGCGAGTTTTCTATAGGCCTCCGAATTGTTCCAGATATGTAGAGGAAAGGGCAGCAAAGATGATTCTCCATAGGAGTGAGAGAGAAAAGGTAGTGGTCACGGGGGACTTCAACTTTCCAAATACTGACTGGGAGCACTATAGTTCGAGTACTATAGATGGGTCAGTTTTTGTCCAGTGTGTGCAGGAGGGCTTCCTGACACAGTATGTAGATAGGCCAACAAGGGGCGAAGCCACATTAGATTTAGTACTGGGTCATGAGCCTGGCCAGGTGTTAGATATGGAAGTAGGTGAGCACTTTGGTGATAGCGATCACAATTCTGTTGTTTACTTTAGTGATGGAAAGGGATAGGTGTATACCACTGGGCAAGAGTTACAGCTTAGGGAAAGGCAATTACCATGAGCTCAGGCAAGATTTAGGGAGCATCGGATGGAGAAGGCAACTGCAGGGGATGGGCACATTAGAAATGTGGAGCTTATTCAAGGAAAAGATCCTGTGTCCCCTAGATAAGTATGTACCTGTCAGGCAGGGAAGAAGCTGTGGAGCGCGGGAGCGATGGTTTACGAAGGAGGTGGAATCTCTGGTCAAGAGGAAGAAGGCAGCTTATGTTAGGATGAGATGTGAAGGCTCAGTTAGGGCGCTTGAGGGCTACGAGGTAGCCAGGAAAGACCTAAAGAGAGAGCTCAGAAGAGCCAGGAGGAGACATGAGAAGTTGTTGGCGGATAGGATCAGGGTAAACCCCAAGGCTTTCTATAGGTATTTAAGGAATAAAAGAATGACGAAAGTAAGATTAGGCCCACTCAAGAATAGTAGTGGGAAGTTGTGTGTGGAGTCAGAGGAGACAGGGGAAGCACTAAATGAATATTTTTCAACAGTATTCACTCTAGAAAATGACAATATTGTCGAGGAGAATACCGAGATACAGGCTACTAGGCTAGGTGGATTGAGGTTCACAAGGAAGAGGTATTAGAAATCCTACAGAGTGTGAAGATAGATAAGTCCCCTGGGCCGGATGGGATTTATCCTCGGATCCTCTGGGAAGCCAGGGAGGAGATTGCCGAGCCATTTGCATTGATCATTAACTCGTCATTGTCTACAGGAATAGTGCCAGACAACTGGAGGATAGCAAATGTGGTTCCCCTGTTCAAGAAGGGATGTAGAGGCAACCCTGGTAATTACAGATCAGTGAGCCTTACCTCAGTTGTTGGTTAGGTGTTGGAAAAGGTTATAAGAGATAGGATTTATAATCATCTGGAAAAGAATAATTTGATTAGGGATAGTCAGCACGGTTTTGTGAAGGGTAGGTCGTGCCTCACAAACCTTACTGAGTTCTTTGAGAAGGTGACCAAACAGGTAGATGAGAGTAAACCGGTTGATGTGGTGTATATGGATTTCAGCAAGGCGTTCGATAATGTTCCCCACAGTAGGCTATTGTACAAAATGTGGAGGATTGGGATTGTGGGAGACACTGCAGTTTGGATCAGAAATTGGCTTGCTGAAAGAAGACAGAGGGTGGTGGTTGATGGGAAATGTTCATCCTGGAGACCAGTTACTAGTGGTGTACCACAAGGGTCGGTGTTGGGTCCACTGCTGTTTGTGATTTTATAAATGACCTGGCTAAGGGCGTAGAAGGATGGGTAAATTTGCAGACGACACTAAGGTCAGTGGAGTTGTGGATCGTGACGAAGGATGCTGTAGGTTACACAGAGACATAGATAATCTGCAGAGCTGGGCTGAGAGGTGGCAAATGGAGTTTAATGCAGACAAGTGTGAGGTGATGCACTTTGGTAGGAGTAACCAGAAGGCAAAGTACTGAGCTAATGGTAAGATTCTTGGTAGTGTAGATGAGCAGAGAGATCTCGGTCTCCATGTACACAGATCCTTGAAAGTTGCCACCCAGGTTGACAGGGCTGTTAAGGCGGCATACAGTGTTTTAGCTTTTATTAATAGAGGGATCGAGTTCCGGAAACATGAGGTTATGGTGAAGCTGTACAAAACTCTGGTGCGGCCGCACTTGGAGTATTGTGTACAGTTCTGGTCACCGCACTATAAGAAGAATGTGGAAGCTTTGGAAAGGGTACAGAGGAGATTTACTAGGATGTTGCCTGGTATGGAGGGAAGGTCTTACGAGGAAAGGCTGAGGGACTTGAGGCTGTTTTCATTAGAGAGAAGGTGGTTGAAAGGTGACTTAATTGAAACATATAAAATAATCAGAGGGTTAGATAGGGTGGATAGGGAGAGCCTTTTTCCTAGGATGGTGATGGCGAGCACGAGGGGACATAGCTTTAAATTGAGGAGTGAAAGATAACAGGACAGATGACAGAGGTAGTTTCTTTACTCAGAGTAGGAAGGGAATGGAACGCTTTGCCTGCAATGGTCGTAGATTCGCCAACTTTCAGTGCATTTAAGTCATCGTTGGATAAGCATGTGGACGTACATGGAACAGTGTAGGTTAGATGGGCTTGAGATCGGTATGACAGGTCGGCACAACATCGAGAGCCGAAGGGCCCGTACTGTGCTGTAATGTTCTATGTATTCTACCTTCAAGCCAATTTTGTATCCAATTTGCCTTTCTCTTCCTGAATCCCATGAGCTTTAACCTTACTCAAAACCTACCACATGGTACCTTGTCGAAGGCCTTGCTAAAGTCCATACAGACAACATCTACTGCACTGCCCTCATCTACTTTTTTGGTCACCTCTTTAAAAAACTCAAATCAAATTCATGAGATATAATTTGCATGCACAAAATCATGCTGGCCATCCCAAATGAGTCTTTGCCTCTCCCAAACCAGTCTTTCAGAATCCCCTTTAATAATGTACCCCACCATAAACGCTCAGCTCACCATGCTGTAGTTTCGAAGCATTTCCCTGCAGTCTTTCTTAAATAACGGCAAAACATTAGCCACTCTCCAATCTTCAGGCACTTCACCCGAGGCTTTTGATGATACAAGATCTGCCAGGGATCCCACAATTTCCTCTCTAGTCTTCCACAAAGTCCTGGTACTAGGAATTTATTCACCTTAATACATTTTTTAAGACTTCCAGCACCTCCTTATGAAGAGTCTAAGCCCAAAACATCAGTCTTCCTGCTCCTCTGATGATGCTTAGCCTGCTCTGTTCATCCAGCTCTACACCTTATCTCCTCTTGTGATGTGGACTGTCTTCAAAACAACATCGCTTATTTCCCCAAGTTTCCTAGCATCCATTCCTTTCTTGATGGTAAATATTGACAACAACTTCCCATTTTGGAATCCCACCCATCTCGTGTTCCTCTGCACATCGACCTTCTTGGTGATCTTTAAGCGGTCCTATTTTCCCTCTAGTTATCCTATTGCCTTCCACATACCTGTAGAATCCCTTTGGATTCTCCTTTACCTTAAATGCAACTGCCATCTTATGTCCCTTTTAGCCCTTCTGATTTCGCTCTTAAGTGTACTCTGACACACTCAATACACCACAAGCAATTCACTTAATCTCAGCTGCCTACACGTCAATATACCTCCTTTCTCTTGGCCAGGGCCTCAATAACTCTCATCATCCAGGATTCCCTAACTCCTGCCAGCCTTACTTTTCACTCTAACAGGAACATGTTGGCCCTCAACCCTCAGCAGCTTACTTTCAAAAGCCTCCCAATTATCAGGCATTCCTTTACCTGCAAACCTCGTTCCCCCAATCAACTCTTGAAAGTTCCTGTTTAAGGCATTGCCCCAGTTTGTGACTTGTCACTTCTGGATCAGGCCTATCCTTTCCCATCGCAATTTTAAAACTAATGGAATTATGGCCACCGTTCCGAAAATGCTGCCCCACTAACACATCCGTCACTTGCCCTGCCTTATTTCACAAGAGCTTGTCAAGTTTTGCCTCCTGCCTAGTATAGCCATCTGCACACAACGTGAGAAATTCTTCTTGAACACATGAATTTCTCTCCATCAAAACCCTTAATGCTATGGCAGTACCGTTGATGTTAGCAAAGTTACAATCCCCTACCATTACAACCCTACTATTCCTGCAGCTATCTGCAATCTCCTTACATATTTGCTCCTCGTTCTCCTGCTGACTATTGGAGTGGCTTGGTAAAATGTTATCAAAATGATCACCCCGATTTTATTTCTCAGTCACACACACACACACACACACACACACACACACACACACACACACACACACACACACACACACAGAGTCAGTGGCCAAACCCTCAAAAATGTCCTCTGTCTCAATGCTGCCATGACATTCTCCCAGATTTTAAAAAATGTAACCTTCTCTTCCCTTCTATCCTTCCTATAGCGTCTGCACCCCAGAACACTGAGCCTGCCAGTCCTGCCCCTCCTTCAACCCTGTTTGTTATCGCAATAATATCCCCGTCATACTGCAGTATAAACTTGACTTCCATGCTCTTGACTTCTTTCTTTTAATTCATGCATGGGATGAGGGTGTCACTGATCAGGCAGCATTTATTGCCCATCCCTAGTGGCCCAGGGGCCAGTTTAGAGTTCGCCACATTACTGTGGGTCCAGAGTCACATGTAGGCCAGACCAGGTAAGGATTCCTTCCCTAAAGGGCATTAGTAAATCAGATGGGTTTTTCCTTACAATTGGCAACGGGTTCATGATCATCATTAGATCCTTAATTCTAGATAATCTGTCGAATTCAAATTCCACCATCTGCCATGGCGGGATTCAAATCTGCTCCCTCAGAACATTATCAGAGTTTTTGGATTAACAGTCCAGCGATAATACCACTAGGCCATAGCCTCCCCCTTAGTCTAGTCTAGTCCAATATTAGGATTACCAGCACTGCCTTTATTATATAACTTTCTCTCATTAACAACTGTACTGTGATAACAAAGTGTGAAGCTGGATGAACACAGGAGGCCAAGCAACATCTCAGAAGCACAAAAGCTGATGTTTCCGGCCTAGACCCTTTTCCTGCAAAAATTCCATCCCCTATTCCCAATTCCTTCACCTCCGCCGCATCTGCTCCCAGGATGAGGCATTCGACTCCCACACATCCCAGATGCCCTCGTTCTTCAAGGACTGCAACGTCTCTCCAACAGTGGTCAAGAACACCCTCAACCGTGTCTCCCGCATTTCCCGCAACTCATCCCTCACACCCCGCCCCTGCAATAACCGCCAAATAAAAATCTCCCTAGTCCTATTTACGGCCCCACCAACCTCCGACACTTCCGCCATCTACAATCCGACCCCACCACCCAAGGCATTTTTCCATCCCCTTGTCTGCCTTCCGGAGAGACCATTCTCTCCGCGACTCCCTTGTCGGACACTACATGTTCCTTCTCCAAGGACACCCAGGCACGAATGTAACGATGGAAACAGGCAGGTTAGTTTTTTTTTCTCTAAATCACCTGTGGTTACTTTTTTTTTTCATTGTGGTGAGATAGAAAAATGTCGACACTGTTGTGAATAGATTTTGTTTTATTTTTCTCCACCATCAGGAAAATACCCATATGACCAATTGAATATTTACAAGCAAAGCCTGTTAAGAGCCATGCTAACGTCAAAAAGTGAGGGGGTTGGTGAGGGAGACAGGGAGGGGACTAAAACAAAATGGAGTTGGAGTGAAAAATAGAACACTGTATCTTTAACATTGCCCCACTTCTCTCTCTGAGGGCATCGAGACCATTGATGGACAATTTGTGCTCCTTCTCAAAGGACACCCGGGCACGAATGTAACAGCGGAAAAAGGATGGTTTGTAAACAAACAAACAAATTCAGAACAGAAATAGGTCATCCTGCTTATTGAGCCTACTGCCATATTCAACTTAAAAAATGGCTGATCTATTTGTGGCCACAACACCACATTCGTCGTCTGCAAGGTGTTAGAAAGGATTCTGAGGGATAAGATTTATGACCATCTGGAAGAGCATGGCTTGATCAAATACAGTCAACACGGCTTTGTGAGGGGTAGGTCATGCCTTACAAACCTTATCGAGTTTTTTGAGGATGTGACTAGAAAAGTTGATGACGGTCGAGCTGTGGATGTGGTGTATATGGACTTCAGTAAGGCATTTGATCAGGTTCCCCATGGTAGGCTCATTCAGAAGGTCAGGAGGAATGGGATACAGGGGAACTTAGCTGCCTGGATACAGAATTGGCTGGCCAACAGAAGACAGCAAGTGGTAGTAGAAGGAAAATATTCTGCCTGGAAGTCAGTGGTGAGTGGGGTTCCACAGGGCTCTGTCCTTGGGCCTCTACTGTTTGTAATTTTTATTAATGACTTGGATGAGGGGATTGAAGGATGGGTCAGCAAGTTTGCAGACGACACAAAGGTCGGAGGTGTCGTTGACAGTGTATAGGGCTGTTGTAGGCTGCAGCGGGACATTGACAGGATGCAGAGATGGGCTGAGAGGTGGCAGATGGAGTTCAACCTGGATAAATGCGAGGTGATGCATTTTGGAAGGTCGAATTTGAAAGCTGAGTACAGGATTAAGGATAGGATTCTTGGCAGCGTGGAGGAACAGAGGGATCTTGGTGTGCAGATTGAGGTATACAAGATAATGAGAGGCATAGATAGAGTTGATAGCCAGAGACTATTTCCGAGGGCAGAAATGGCTAGCACGAGGGGTCATAGTTTTAAGCTGGTTGGTGGAAAGTATAGAGGGGATGTCAGAGGCAGGTTCTTTACGCAGAGAGTTGTGAGAGCATGGAATGCGTTGCCAGCAGCAGTTGTGGAAGCAAGGTCATTGGGGTCATTTAAGAGACTGCTGGACATGTATATGGTCACAGAAATTTGAGGGTGCATACATGAGGATCAATGGTCGGCACAACATTGTGGGCTGAAGGGCCTGTTCTGTGCTGTACTGTTCTATGTTCTATGTTCTATTCCCCTCCAACCTCACCACACCTGGCACTTTCCCCTGCAACCACAGGAAGTGCTACACCTGCCCCCACACCGCCTCCCACACCCCATCACAGGCCCCAAGATGACTTTCCACATCAAACAGATGTTCACCTGCACATCCGCCAATGTGGTATACTGCATCCGCTGTACACATTGTGGCCTCCTCTACATTGGGGAAACCAAGTGGAGGCTTGGGGACCGCTTTGCAGAACACCTACGCTTGGTTCGCAACAAACAACTGCACCTCTCATTTGCAAACCATTTTAACTGCCCCTCCCATTCCTTAGACGACATGTCCATCCTGGGCCTCCTGCAGTGCCATAATAATAGCACCCGTAGGTACCAGGAGCAGCAACTCATATTCCGCTTAGGAATCCTGCAGCCCAATAGTATCAATGTGGATTTCACAAGCTTCAAAATCTCCCCTCCCCCCAGTGCATCCCAAAGCCAGCCCAGCTCGTCCTCACCTCCCTAACTTGTTCTTCTTCTCACCTATCCCCTCCTCAAGCCGCACCTCCATTTCCTACCTACTAACCTCATCCCGCCCCCTTGACCTGTCTGTCCTCCCCGGACTGACCTATCCCCTCCCTACCTCCCTACCCATACACTCCTCTCCACCTATCTTCTCCTCTATCCATCTTCAGTCCACCTACCCTTCTCTCCCTATATATTTCAGAATCCTCTCCCCGTTACCTTTTCTGATGAAGGGTCTAGGCCCGAAACTTCAGCTTTTATGGTCCTAAGATGCTGCTTGGCCTACTGTGTTCATCCAGCTCCACATTTTGTTATCCCGGATTCTACGGCATCTGCAGTTCCCATTATCTCTGATCACAAATTCTGTACTGTCCTCAACCTTCTCTTTTGCCTCTCAACTGCTCTGGGCCCCACCCCCTGCCAGACTAGTTTAAACCCTCCTGAGAAGCTCAAACAAATCTCTCCAACAGGGATTGGACACCCTCAAGTTCAGGTGCAACTTATCCCTCTTGTACCAGTCATCTCAACTCCAGAAGAGGTCCCAGTGATCCAAGAAGCTGAATCCCTGTCCCACATCAGCTCTCAAGCCACAAATTCATCTGTCATTTCCTTTTATTCCTATTCTCATTAACATATGGCATCTGTAGGTAGTCCAGAAATCACTACTCTTGAGATCCTGCATTTTAACCATCAACCTAACTCCCCAGGACCTCATCCTTTTTCCTACAGTGGTGCCAATTTTACCAACAATCCCTGGATGCTCATCATCTCCCTGAAGAATTTTATGGAACCACAGAGACATCCTTGACCCTGGCACCAGAGAAGCAACACACCACCTGGAGCCATGATCATGGCCACGGAAACGCTGTCTGTACCCCAGACTTGCAAGTCCCTTACTATTAATGCTCACTTTGACTTTTTCTGACCCTGCTCTATAGCACAGCCAATTGTGGGGCGACAGACCTCACTACGGCTGTTGTACTCCTCTGAGAGGCTATCAGCCACAAAAAATATCTAAAAAAGCAAGCCAACCACCATCACAGGAGCAGGAAAGCGGATGTTTTGGTTCGGGACCCTTCCACAGAAGACCCTATTTCTGGAGAAGGGTCCCGATCCCAAACGTCAGCTTACCAGCTGTGGGAATAACCACAGGAGATTCCTGCACTATCCGCCTGCCTCTCTTGGTGGTTACTCATCTGCCTGACCGAAGATGTGGTGGGACCACATCACTGTAACCAGCGTCTACCACTCTCTCTGCTTCCATATGCTTTTCAGCGTGTCCATCTGCTGCTACAACTGAACCACACAGTCTGTAAGGAGTTGCAGTTAATTGCACTGCCTGTAGACATGGCCGTCAAGGACACTAGACTGTTCTGATTTCCCACATCTGGTAGAGGGGCATACCATTTCTGCCATCTCTGACCCTTCACGCCAAGACAACAAAACGAGAATCTTAATCTTGTTCTTAGCTCATTACTGATCATACCCCCCTCACCAAAACCCAGTACTGATCAAAAAGCAGACCACCTTAAAATGGCTGCTCAGCTAGAGCTTGCCTCCCTTTTATTCTGTCCTGGACAGTTGCTGTTGACTGAACTGATTCCTCCAGAATCCTCCTGGGTCACATTTCAGCAGTGGTCTCTAAATTCCATTGAAGCACCCTATTGATCGATGCCAGAACCAAATATCTTGCTTCCAACTACTTCTCAAATCACAGCATATGAATTAATATACAATCATTCAGTACAGAAGAGGCCTTCAGTCCATTGAGTCTGCACTGACAAAAACTACTCTAAATCATTCTGAAGAAGTGTCCATTGGATCTGAAACATTTTCTCCACAGATGGCTGCCAGCCCTGCTGAGTTTCTCAGCAATTACTGTTTCTGTTCTAAATCTATATTAGTTCCACTTTCCAGCACTTGGCCCATAGCCATGAAATACTGTGACATTTCAAGTGTTCATCTACATACTTTTTAAAGGTTGAGGTTTCCTGGCTGAACTATCCTCCCAAGCAGTGCATTCTGGATTTTCAGTACCCTTGGGGTGAAACAATTTTTTGTCAAATCCCCTCTGAGCCTCCTGTCTTTCACCTTAAAATCACACCATCTTGCAGTGACTCTTCAAATAAGGGAAACCACTGCTTTCTATCCATCTTGCCCATGCCCAATCCGAGACACCTCAATCAGGTATCTTTTCAACCTTCTTTGCTGAACCCCGCCCAGTTCAGTCACATCCTTCCAGAGAGGCTACCAGAACCGCACCCAGTACTCTAGCTGTGGAATGGCCGAAGTACAGCTCCAATAAGATCTCCATGCTTCAAGTGATAAAGGCACACACCACTAATGCATTAACTACCTTATTAACCTGTCCTGTCATTGTTAGGGATTTGTGCACAAGCATCCCAAGATCCCTCTGTTCCTCCCAAGTTTTCTAGTGTCCCAAGATTTGCTGAAGAATCCCATGCCTTGTTACTTCTTCCAAAGTGCATCACCTCACACTTTTTAAGAGTTAAATTCTATCTGCCACTGATATGTCCATCTGACCTGTTTATATCCTTTGTAAATCAAGGCATTTTTCCTGTCAATCACCCATCCAATTTGCGAGTCACCTGCAAACTTAATTGTCATCTACCCCCAACATTCTCTTCTCTATTCTTTATATAGATCACGAACAATAAGGGATCCAGCACTGGTCCCGGTGGTACACGACTGGAGATTGGCTTCTCGTGCATCTCACAGCTTTCCACCACCACAGTATCTTCTGTCACTAAGTCAATTTTGGATCCAACTCACCAATTTAACATTGATGCCATGTGCTTTCACCTTAATTATCAGTTTTCCATGTGGAGCTTTAGTCAAAGGCCTTGGTGAAATCTGCACAAATGGCATCGACTCCACCACCCTCATTCTACACACCTAGTTACTGCTTCTAAAAGTTCAATCAAATTTGCTCGGCATGACCTCCTTCTTGGAAAGCCATGCTGGCTTTGCCGGTTTAAACCTTGCTTTTCCAAGAGGAGATTAATACTCTCCATCAGAATTTTCTCCAATAGTTTCCCTATTACTGATGAGCAATTCACTGTCCTGAAATTCCCTGGTGTACTTCCACAGACCCTTCTTGAAAAATGGAATCATTTTAGCTGTCCTCGAGTCCTCTGGCACCTCCCATGGCCTGAATGGAATTAAATCTTTGAGTCAGAGACCCTGTAATTCCCACTCTCATCTCCTACAGCAGCCTGGGACACAACTCAGCCGAACCTGGGGACCTTTTTTCACTTTTAAGCACACCAAAACTTCCAATATCACCTCTCTCCCTATGTCAAACTGCTCAAGAACCTTAGTTTCTCTTCCAGAATTCTGCACGTACATCCTGCTTCACCATAGTGAAGACAATTGTGAAGTACTAATTTAACACTTCATTTTTACTCAGAGTGGTAGGGGTGTGGAATCGGCCTCATTAGGGGCATTTAAACAGCTATTAGATAAGCATATGGATGATACTATAAGGTAGCAGTGCAAGTTAGATAGACTTTAGATTTAGGGTAAAAGTTTGGCACAACATCGTGGGCTGAAGGGCCTGTACTGTGCTGCACTGTTCTATGTTCTTCCAATGTCCTCCTCTACTAACTAATAACATACATCATCTCCACTCTTGCACCCTCCCTTGTCCTGTCTAAACATCCTATACCCTGACTGTTGAGTCATCAATCCTGCCTGTCCCTCAACCACATCTGTGTGTTGGCAATAATATCGCGATTCCATAGGGGCATGGATTGACAGATTGGTCTTACTGATCTTACCCCCGTAGCATTAATGTGGATGCCATCCATGCACAGCTTGCCTCCTTGGTTCCCACTCTTGCTCCTTAACATTGCTATAAAATGTCTTATTCTCTACTTTGATCTGCTCACTTTGCACCTGTTAAAAGCTATTCTTTACCTTTTTACCCAGTCCTGAATATTCCCAGAAATTCAGGGTTTTCTGGGCACATTATACCTGGATACATAAAGGGTAAGAGAGAGGCAAGAGTGGACAATGAGATTGCAGTAGTAGTAATGGGAAACAAAGAAATGATGGAGGAACTAAACTGATACTTTGCATCAGTTTTCACAGTAGAAGGCATATCACAATTCCAAGAGAGTCGAGGGTAGAACTGAGTGTAGAAGCCATCAGCAAAGAGAAGGTGCTTGGGAAGCTGAAAGGTGCGAAGGTGGATAAAACACCTGGACCGGATGGACTATACTCCAGAGTTCTGAAGGAGATAGTGAGGAGATTGTAGATGCATTGGTGGTGAGCTTTCAGAAATTACCGGAGTCAGGGAGGGTCCCAGAGGGCTGGAAAATAGCTAGCATTACACCCTTACTTATGAAGGGAGGGAGGTAGAAGACAGAAAACTATTGGCCAGTGAACCTCAACTTGGTCCTTAGTAAGATTTGAGAGCCCACTATTAAGGGCGAGATTGTGGAGTACTTGGAAGTGCATGGTAAAATATGGCTGAGTCAGCACAGCTTTGTCTAAGGAAGTCCATGCCTGCCAAATCCATTAAAATTCTATGAGATGGTAATCAGCAAGATAGACAAAGGAGAGCCAGTGGATGTGATCTACTGGGTTTCCAGAAAGCCTTTGACAAGGTGCCGCATAGGAGGCTGCTAAATAAGACTAGAGTGCATGGTGTTAGAGGCATAGATAGAGGATTTGCTGACTGGCAGAAAGCAGAGAGTAGGGATAATGCAAGATAATAAAATGTGAGGCTGGACAACAAGCAAAACGAACGTCATCTACAAAATACCTTGCAAGAACTGTGACAAACACTACAATGGACAAACAGGCAGAAAGCTAGCCACCAGGATACATGAACATTGACTAGCCACAAAACGACATGACCCACTATCACTCGTATCCTTACATACAGATGAGGAAGGACTCCACTTTGATTGGGACAACACATCCATCCTAGGACAAGCCAAACAGAGACACGCACGAGAATTCCTAGAAACATGGCATTCCAACCGGAAGTCCATCAACAAACACATTGGCTCCAAATCAATCTACCACCCCCCGAGAAAAAGAACAGGAAATGACATCGCCAACGCAGGAAATGACATCACCAACCCAAGGAAACCTAAACAGATAAATAGAAAGTAGGACATAACACCAGCGCTTCACCGGAGGCTCACTGATGATGTTACCTAGAATGGTGACGAAACGTCTGAAAACTAACCTTCCAGCTCAGCGAGCAAACTCACACCCAGAAACTCAACCTGAGCAACAAATCTTCTCAAAACTCATTCAAACCAACGCATTAACTATCTTACTAGCCAAGTTTCATAAGATCCCAAGATGGAATCCATCAGGACCCAGGTAGTTGTCAGCCCACAGCACTAACAATTTACTCAGTTTCATTTTCCTCGTGTTTGGAATTTTCCTCAAGTTTACTTCTAACTTCCTTCCATAATATTGCTTGTCTCCTCCATAACAAGCATTATTTTCCGTTATTAATTATCCAGTCTCACTTTGTTAACTCTTCTGATTTAAAACATTTATACAAACTCTTGCTACCTGTTTTTAACATTTCTGACTATGTTTCTCTCATATTATAACTTTCCCTTCCATTAATTTTTTTTATTCTTTGCTTTTTATAAAAATTTCATCTAATCATCTGATCTGTCCCAATCTTTCCAAATTTATATATGACTTTCATTATTTTCATAGTAGCTCCAACATTTCTAGTTGACCAAAGAGTGCACCCTCCCTTCGAATATTTCCTATTCATTGTAATATATGTATTCCACATATTCTAAAATACCTCTTTTAATATCTGCCCCTGCAATAATTTAGTGACATATTCTTTCACCTGATTTGCCAATTCACATTCTCATGATTGCCCTTAGATAATTTTTTAAAAATAGTCTCATACATACACCTCTCTCCCTTAAATCGAAAATAACATGTAATCATATTTTAATCCATTACCTAACGGCACCTCGCTTATGAGATCATGACTTGATTCTAGCTCACTGCAAAATGCCTAGTTTAGCCTGCTCTCTGGTCAAATGCAAAGCATAGTGTTCTGAGAAACTATCCTTGAAAACACTTTTTTTTTAAACCTATAGGCTGCACCTCACTAAATACTTATAGTGAGGCGTCCTCGATGTTTTCACTGAATAAGGTCTAAAGGGACACTTAAGAGATACTGGAACAAGGAAACAAGTGATGGAGATAATAATAAAGTAAATTGGGTTTGAAATGGTTTTGAAAATCCAGAGAGCCAGTAATCAGTGGGATACACATTTTACAGTGTGTGGTTAACTGAAACAAAGCTCTCAGTATAAGTGAGAGCTTGGACTCTTGTTCAAAAGCCTTCATCTTCTGGTGCACAATACTGTTAACAGAGATCATCATTTCAAGCTGTTAAGTTTTAGAATGAGATTACCCTGTTCTACTTCCTGAAAATGAACCTCATGACTACTGGAACAAGTTACAATATGGATTTAGTTTATTTCTTTATCAAACAAGAAACAATGTATGGCTTTAGCACTGTCATCACCATGCATAAGCAAGATAAGAAGCAAAATTCTTTCACAATTAGAACCTTGTCATTTGAACACAGATGGAGGGCTGGCTAGATTGTTAACTGATTGTTAACATGGAAAAAAAACATGAAAAAGATGATTATATGACTGGTAATGAAGTGTGCTCAGAGTTCAACAAATTTAGAAAAACGAAGTTAGTGCACCAGGCCTAAGTATCAAGTACGAACAGACTTATAGTTTTGCATACACTGCTATAAGAAATGCCTGAATCACTAAACAAATTCCTAGGAAATTATTCCTATACAGCAATGGAAAATCGAGGACACAGTTTCAATAAATTAGCAAGACTGTCTAGATACAGGTCACAAGTGACAACATAAGCGGAACTATAACTAATAGAAATGAGGGCACTTATGCTGTTGACAGTTTTGGGAAGTGAAAAGGACTTTGGATTTCCAATAAGTGGAAAATAAAACCCAGAAATGTAATGTAGTTAATTGATGTTTCGGGTATATTTTGAAGTACTATCATGCCATGAATTGTCTTTATTATTACACATTATTCATGACTAAACATGAAGTGGAAGATTCAGAGGCAGAAGATGGAGATACAGATCAAAGAGAAGACATTGTACTGCTCCACAAGAAGATTCAGTCCAGTGATGAGTGTGTTGAATGGAATAGTCCAGATAAAATGCCACCTAGATTCTGAGTAGGAAAGATTAGACATAGTTGAGGAATTTGAGAGTTCCACCAATTAATGTGCACATGGCCAAATTATTTCTCTAGAGGTTGGTATTTATCAGTAAGGTCTGTCTTATTAAAATTAGGCTGTTTTCAGTTGAAAACAGCCATGTTTTACTGGCGATGCATGGGCAGCTTTCAGGTATCTTTAAGATGTGCACTTTTGTTTTTGCAGGCTGAGCGGTAAATACGAAAAGTTTGTGGTAGAATCAGTAGTTTTCAAATATATTGTTGGAAAGCAGACAAAATATAAATTTCATGTCACTTTACACCAGCAATCTTACTTGGAGAACATTAGCCCCATTACCATTAGGCAAAATATGGTCTTACAAAAAGATGCAGTGGCTTCAAAGACTGAAATGGTGAAACTGCAAAATCTAATTGGATAGGTGAATTGATCACGCACCCAAAGAAGGACAGATGGTATTGTTGAAGCATCAGCGGTGCGTACAACTATGAAACATCCTAAGATGGAAGCCATTAATGTGGTGAGCAAAACATGAAAAATTAAAAATGAAGTGCTGTTTTGAAGTTTCCATCACTGAAAGGAGGCCAGGAACATGAACCTTGTGCTATTTCTTACACAAATCCATGCGATAGGTTGCCATATGCAGAATTTTTTATATTTCTCTTTTGTGGGAAAGCAAAATAAATACTGCCTTTTAGCTTGAGAAGCTAAAACATTAGAGGAATAGTTGAAGGTCTATTAGAGGTAGAAACTCTTTCTCTTGGTCAGACGATGGATGTAGGGTTTATCAAAAATATAGAGAGAAGTTCTAAAAGGGAATTCAGCAATAACAGTGCATTTTGGTCAGGAACATCAGAATGTCTAGGTGGGGTAGAAGAGCAATGGGTTCTACCAGTTCAAGTAAGAACATAGAACACAGAACACTACAGCGCAGTACAGGCCCTTCAGCCCTCAATGTTGTGCCGACCTGTGAAACCAAACTGAAGCCCATCTAACCTACACTATTCCTTTATCATCCATTTATTTATCATCCATTTATTTATCATCCATTTATTTATCCAATGACCATTTAAATGCCCTTAAACTTGGCATTTAAATGGTCACTGGATAAACATATGGATGATAATGAAATAGCGTAGAAGCAAGTTAGTTGTAGAAGAGAATGCAAACAATGTTGTACATAGAACAGAACAGCACAGTGCAGGCCCTTCGGCCCACGATATTGTGCCAAACTTTTACCCTAATCCTAAGGTCTATCTAACCTCCACCCCCACCTTATACTATCACCCATGTGCCTATCTAATAGCCGCTTAAATGTCCCTAATGAGGCCAACTCCACTACCTGACGTCTCCCCTATATCTACCTCCACTCACTTTACCCGTGTAATAGTTGTAAATATGAAGTTTAAGAAAGCATTGACAAGATACACAAAGGTCAATCAACAACAATGAAACTTATACAACAAGTGTGAAATGGGATAAAAATATTACCGTAAGGGCAGAGAGCAGTGAATTACCATAGATGGATATTTTTCAGACTGCAACATGCTAGACAATAGTGTTCTCCAAAGATCAGTGCTAAGATCACTGCTTCTTTTTAGTGGATCATTGGGCAACATGTCAAATTTTGCTTATCATACCAAACATGGAGGACTGGCAAACTGTATGAATGATATGTACTGCAAAGGACAAGACATCAATAAACTTGCAGTATAGGCAGAGAAGTGGCAGACATAATTTTAAAAAGATGAGATGTGAGATGACAAATTTTGCATTAGCTATGGGGAGAGGCAATATAGATTGAATGAAATACTAGAACATGCATATATGCATAGCTCTTAGAAGGTGGAAAGACAAATTAAGAGGCTGGTGGCAAAGCAGGAGACATTTTCTGCTTCATAATTGAAGGCATCGAGTACAACGGCAGACATGTCATGCTGAGCCTACTGCCATTACCTTCATGTGACTGACCAGGTTGATTCTTGATACATGATCTTTGGGCACAGAGGTCAAAATGCTGCACATGGGATCTGTGTGATGAATCTGTTTCTTTTTCTCTCCTTCCCTGCTGTCAGTCTGCCTCATCATTAAGTAATTTGATACAAAGCATGATAAAGTTGGATGGACAAGTTATTGCCAACTTGAATGACTGGTAACAACCTCCCAATGCTGCCATGCTTCAAGAAAAACATCAGAGTCTTTGTAACCTTTCATTTGTCCTCCTCTGATATATTGACCATTTAAAAGTTGAGAAAACAGCATTTTTTCCTAGGAGGGACAGTGTCCATCCAGCATTATTGACTTTACAGAAGTTCCACCCAAATGCTTACACAGCAGGCTACAAAAAGAAAACTAGCACTTGTCAAACAGGCCATACTTTGAATTTGGAGAACGCAGCAGCTGCATTGCTGGTAGAAATTCAAAAACACTTGTGTTGCTGATGCACAGTCCTGTTCTCACTGCACTATAAGAGTGTACTGATGTCAACTGCTCTGTTCACTCAATTTTTGTTGACTCTGACGTGGTCTTTGTTGCCAATAATAAAATCCTATAAGAATATACAGCGTATAACACCAGGAACTGGTCACTGCGTTAATGACCTGGCCCAATTATTTGATTTCGGACGTACATGGAATAGTGTAGGTTAGATGGGCTTCAGATCGGTATGACAGGTCGGCACAACATCGAGGGCCGAAGGGCCTGTACTGTGCTGTAATGTTCTATGTTCTGTGATTCAGTAAATTGTGAGCGTCTGTAGATTGTCCTTCAGACATTTGGAGTTCTGAGAAACTTCACCACAATTCTGAAATTGCTTCATCATGGGAGAACTGCAACTTTCAAAATGTGAACCAGTGTCAACCAAGTTTGCGCGACAGTCCATGTTTACAGTCTTACCTGCAAGCAGTTGTTTATCTTAAAGAGTAACAGTCCTTTGGTGCGTGTATTAAATGCTGCTCAGACAGAAAAAGTAAACTCAAACACCTCTCCGGCAAATCTATGATGACCACTGTAAACATACTCAGGAAAATGAATAGGCCATTCATTCCATTGAGCCTGTTCCACCATTCAATAAGATCATGGCTGATCTGTGACTTATTCCATTTCCCTGCCATGGGCCCTTAATACACTCGCTATATGAAAATATGTCTAGCTCACATTAAATTTAACAAGTGAATTAGCATTGATGGTTTGAGGAAGTGTTCCAAATCTCCATTACTCTGTGGGTTGCAGTACTTTCTGACATCTCTCCCAAATGGCATGGCTCTAATTCGTAGACTATGCCAGCTGTTCTAGAATCTTCAACCAGTAGAAATAGTTTCTTTATCCACCTTGTCTATTCCTGTTAATATCCTGAAAACCTCAATTACATCGCCCCTTAACCTTGTAAATTCTCAAGAATAAAAGTCGAATTTGTTTAATCTCTCCTCATAATTCAACTCCTGATGTCCTGGTATCATCCATTTAAACCTTGGTTTTCTGCAGCTCCTCATGACATTTTGAACAGTTGTGTATCTAAACTCCCAAGTCACGTTGAACACCCACTGTACTGAACTGTGTGTGTTCCAAAATGTACACTGATCTATCCTTTTTTGGTCCGAAATGGATAACCTCACGTTTATATTAAAATCTGCCCATTCACCTAAAACATTAATATCGTGTTGTAATTGTCCAAGTCTTTAATTGAGAATAATTACAGATTATTCCCCAACACGGATTCCTGTAGGACATCACTTGTCACATCCTGCCAATTTGAGTACTTATCCAACATGCTGTTTCCTGCCACTCAACCAATTTCTTATCCACGTCAGTAATTTGAAATCATAGTCATAGAGATGTATAACGTGGAAATGGATCCTTCAGTCTAATTTGTCCATGCTGACCAGATATTTAATATTAATCTCGCACGTTTTGCCAACATTTGATTCATATCCCTCTAAATCCTTCCAATTTATATACCCATCTAGATGCCTTTTAAATGTTGTAATTGTTTTTTTTAAACTTTATTCATTCATGGGATGAGGACTAGGCATTTACTGCCCACCCCAATTACCCAGAGGGCAGTTAAGAGTCAACCACATTGCTGTGGGTCTGGAGTCACATGTAGACCAGACCAGGTAAGGGTGGCAGTTTCCTTCCCTAAAGAACATTAGTGAACTAATTTTTCCGACAGTTGGCAATGGATTCACGGTCATCATTAGACTCTTAATTCCAGATATTTGTTGAATTCAAATTCCACCATCAGCTGCGGCAGGATTCGAATCTGGGTCTCCAGAACATTGTCTGGCTCGCTGTATTAATAGTAGAGAGATAATAACACTAGGCTATCACTCCCCCTACCAGCCTCTACCGCCACCTCTGGCAGCTTATTTCAATTTGTCCTCAAGTCAGTGAGCTTCTACCTTACTAACAGTAGACAGGTGAATATGCTGAAGACTTCCCACAGCTTGGGAGCCATCTCGCTCAAAAGTTCACCATTGACAGGGAGATCCAACACCAGATTTACTGTAGGTAAACAGGAGGCTGGAAGAACACAGCAAGCTATGCTGCCTGGCTTGCTGAGTTGTTCCAGCCTCCTGTTTATCTGCCTTGGAATCCAGCATCTGCAGTTTTTTTGTCTCTAACCAGATTTACTGTGCCAGTTCAGCGTTCCATAGATTATAGCAGCAAGTGTTTGTAGGCACAGGCACCCGTGAACATTGAATCGACATAAAGTTATGGTTAGGTCAGAACTAGAGGGATCTTGTTTAGCTCTGGACACCAGAGGAGAGATGTGAAGTTCCTTGAGAGGATTCAAAGAGATTTACTACAATGGGAATGAGAGTTTTGTTACAAGACTAGGTAGTAAAGGTTAGGTTTGCTCTTCTAAGAATAAAAGAGATTATGGGGAGATTTGATAAAGCTAATGAGATCAACGTTAGGGTGGTACAGCGGCTAGCACTGCTGCCCCACAGCGCCAGGGACCTGGGGTCAATTCCACGGTCTTGTGACTGACTGCAAGGAGTTTGCACATTCTCCCTGCGTCGGCTCCGGTTTCTTTCAGGAGATGTGCAAGTTAGGTAAATTGGCTGTATAAAATTGCCCATGGTGTCCAGGTTAGTGGTGTGAGGTTAGGTGGATTAGCAATGGAAAATGAAAGATGGGATGCTCTTTGGTGTTTGAGGCTGCAGGAATTCAGTGACTCTTATGAAAGGCTCAGATAAAGTAAACAAGGAAAAAGTCAGCTTATTAGCTGAGGTTGCAGTAAATACAGTATCTTTATATTTTTCTGAATTTTTAAATGGAAAAAAAGGACTGCTTTAACAGTTGCTGAAGAGACTGCTGCACTTTTTAAAAGCTAAATTATCTGATAGATAAATTGGGGAGATTTACGTACTTCTATAAAACCTTTAACTTTTGTGCTCACTGCAAGAATAATGAGGTTTGAGTTCAAGCATGCTACTTCAGTGAGGCATAACACAACAAGTACTAGGGGACACAGTTCTTATGGTTTTGACTAAGAGATACAGAACATTCTTTTAAGCAGCAAGAGGGAACGATATAGAACTCATTTCTTACAACAGTAGTAGATACAGGATCAATAATTCCAAAAGGAAAAATGAATGGACACTTGAAAGAAAAAAAACCTTACAAGGTTCCTGGCACTGATTAGTAAAGTGGGACTGACTGAATTGTTCTGGGACAAACCAGCCTAAAGTCATTATGCTGGTGGCTTAAGTGACTCTGACACTATAATGCTTCCCCTTTTGGGGAGGCACTTAACTACAGACACTCATTTTAAGGTGATCAGCAAGAAATCTAATAGAAAATTCAGAAGGAAATTTGCTTTAAATTGTGAAGAGAATACAGAACTTGCTACCACAGAAGTCATTGAAACAAACAGTATAAATAAATTTGCGGGGAAGCTAGACAAGCATTTATGGAAGAGAACATGAGATCACTATGCTAGACTTGGATAGCAAAGCTGGGCTGAGGCTCAAGTGCAGCATAAATAGTGGCATGAATGGTTCCAAATAGTCTGATATGTTCCTTACCCTACGTAATCCTACATATCATGATTTCACAGTTAATAAAGGAGGAATTAATAGATGATTGAGCGCACCTTGAAAGAACTGTGCTGAATAGACAGTACAGCATTGAAAGAATTACACATATAGAACACAGAACACAGAACATTACAGCACAGTACAGGCCCTTCGGCCCTCGATGTTGTGCCGACCTGCCGACATTCTGTTGATTACTGCTTCAAGAGCCCAGTCTGTCTGTAAGCCAAGGACAAGAACGATACCACATAACTAGCAGCTATAAAGAGGCCAAGCAGCAGTATACTAGACTAAGGTACAAATGTTGGTCTGTAACTGCAAATTTACAGTTTGTCTGCTAAGTAAACCTTTTTGAAATGTAAGTAAATTGAACCTACACGAACGTGGTAATTTTGTGTTAAGGAGAACTCAAGATCATTACATTCCAAATCTGGTATACAGTAGTATTTAACCAATGTTACATTCTATTTTATGACATTAGTTTGGCTGGATTGACCAAGAGATGGGTAAGGAAGCAACAGATCGACATTTTTTTTAAAATTATGAAGTTGAGTAATTTGTTCAGATTGTTCTATTCTGCTTAAGAACCACTCAAAATAGATTTGTGAGATGGCAGTAGCTTTTCACGGGTCATTAGGTGATTAAACTCCAATATACATCACTGACTGATATCCAGTATGGTGGGTTCAGGGCAGCAAACCCTAGGCCATAGTATTGTTCAATCCAATTCATAGCATACAGCACAGCAACCATATCAGATGTTACTTACGTTTTGATGTTTTCATGGTAAATCTTCGTATCAGATGGCTGGTTGTAAAGTGGCTGAAAAAGTTGAGATTGATGATTATCAACATATATGAGTGAATAGTTATGATTGATCAAAAAAAATTAAGAGTAATCGCTGGCCTAACAATCCCAGAAACAAAAAATCATTCACACTTCCTTAAAGCATCATAATAGATGGACGACTCTGAAAACCTCATCAAAAATTCATGCAATGTCTTAACAAACAGGCAGAGAGAAAATGTTAAATAAACTTATCTTCCTACAGGTGGATAATACCACAATCCACAATCTATAAATCACTCAGGTTCACCTAAAGGTTTGGTTTTAAATAGAGAAATGTAACGGCCGAATTGGTAACTACCCTTCATTCACTTGCAGCCAATGTCCAGATCCAGCAAGCAGAAGCAGACAGAAGCTCTGGGTTTCATGGTCTTCTGTTGTTTTTGTTCTGCATCATTTGTGGGCCTACAAGGCCTTACTGCATGTGTGAATGTTAGTTGCTGATAAGGGATGAGGTCAGGGCATTAATGAGAGAGCATCTTAAGATGGGCGCGGCCTGTGGCTCAGTGGTTAGCATTGCTGCCTCACAGTGCGAAGGATCTGGGTTCGACTCCAGCCTGCGGTGACAGTTTGTATGGAGTATGCCTGTTCTCTGTGCATGCAGGGTCTCCTCCAGGTACTCCAGTTTCCTCCTACAGTCCAAAGGTGTGCAGATTAGGTTGATTGGCTGAGCAAAATTGTCCTATAGTGTCCAGGGTAGTGCAGGTTAGATGGATTAGCCATGGCTAATGTGAGGTTATAGGTATAGGGTGGGTGCTGGGGTCTGGATTGGATGATCTTCAGAGGGTTGACGCAGTCTAAAGTGGGCCGAATGGCATCTTTCTGCACTGTAGGGATTCTAGGATCTGAAGAACAAGACGTTGAAACTTTAGTGAAGGTAAGAAAAAGCAAAGTGCAACAAACTTAGGATAATAAAAACAAAATATTGTTGATATTAGAAATTTGAAATGAAAACAAAAACAAAAACAAAGTAGAGAAACTCAGCAGGTCTAGCAGCTTCTGTGGAGACAGAAACAGAGCAAATGTTGAATCCAGTATGACTCTTCATTGGAAACATTGGTAGTTATTGTCTATAAGCCAAATAATAGTGATAATGTAGGGTATAGCAGAAATCAGGGGCACACATAACAAGGAGTGCACAGTAATCAAAGATAATTTCAATCTAAAGACTGAATAAGGAGCATCAATGCTATGGCGGACAAAGTTCCTGGAGGTGTACAAGATTCCTAGATTAATGTGAGGAGGAACCAACTATGGAACAGGGGGCTATTTTACTTCTAGCATCTTCAGAGACAAAGGACTAAGTAGTAACCTTGTTATAAAATGTCTTTCAGGAAAAGTGACCACAATATGGTGGTATTTTCCACTCAGTCTGAAGACAATGTCCTGTAATGCAACGTAATTCAACTAGAGTCTTAAATCTAAACAAAAAGCCTGAATGTATGATGGACAAGTTGGTTATGATATATCGTTAAAACTGATTAAAAGTTAGATCGTCGACAGGTAATTACTTGTATTTACAAACATCCTGATATACAAAAGAAAGCAAACAGGAAAATGAGTTAAATGTGGACAACCAATCAAGTTAATGATAGTATTAGAGTGAAGGAATAGCCTATAAAGTTTCCCAAAAAATACAGTAACTGAAGGACAAGAGTGTTTAAGAGTTCAGAGGACTGAGAAATGGATAGAGAGAATACAATATGAATGTAAACTAACAAGAAATACAAAGTACACTGTAAAAGCTTTTGTAGATTTATTAAAAGAAAACCATGAGCAAAGGCAAAAGTAGGCCCATTATAAGCTGATACAGCAAAATTTATGATATGAAATGTGGAAATGGCAGAAGCTTTAAATAACGACAATGGGGCTCTCTTTACAGTGGAAGATGCAGGAGTAATAGAATCGAGGTACTGTCAGAATGAGGAACAAAAATAAATTAGCATAAGTAAAGATTCAATATTGGAGAAAGTAATTGTACTGAAAGCACACATCCCCAGGACCTGCTTTAAAAGAGTGGTGAAAGAGGCAGCTTTCAAGACAGTGGATGTACTGGTGGTCATCCTTGAAAATTCTGTAAATTCTGAATGGTTACTGCAGATTAGAAAGTTGCAAATACAGTCCCATTATTTCAGAAAGGAGGAGAAACTCTACTCAGAATTGTAGAATTATGGAGCAGTTCCCATCAGCACTGCATCCTATTGTTAGAGTAACAGAAATATATCCAGTGTTAATAATTGATAGACCTTTCCCAACTAGCTCTATAACCAGTGTAAGACTGTAATTTTGGCCTCTATATTTAAGGAAGGAGATACCGACAGTGCAGGTGTCATAGCAAAGGTTCATGAGATAGAACTTTCTTAAATTCATTCACGAGACGTGGGTATCACCAGAAATACTAAAATTTATGTATTGCCCATCTTTAAATGCCCTGGAGGTGGTGCTGAGCTGCTTATTTATACCACTGTAGTCTCCGGGGTATAGGTACACCCATAATGTTGTGGAGGAAGGAGTTTCAGGATGTTGGCCAAGTGACAGTGGAGGAATGGTGTACCAGCATTGTGTAAAGCTTGGAGGAGAACTTGCAGTTTCTGCCCTTGTTCTTCGATGTAGTAAAGGCATGGGGTTGAAGCTGTCAGAGAAGCCTTGATGAGATACTGCATTGCATCGTGCAGATGCAACACACTGTTAAGTGTTCCATGATGAGATAGTAAGCAAATTAGGTCTATATTCTCTGGAAGTTAGAGAATGAGAGATGATTGTATTGAAGCATTTAAGACTATAAAGCAGTTTGGCTGGGTAGACAGACGTTGTTTCTCTGGGTGGGGAACTTATAACACAAATGCAGTCTCAATTAGGATTGAGAAGAGGAGAAATTTCATTGCTCAAAGGATTGTGAATCAATGGATTTCTCTATCCCTAGGAGTTGTGAATGCTCCACCAATGAAAACGTTTAATGCTGAGACAGAGCTTTTTGGTCTCTCAAAGAATGAAATTAAACACGGAGCAGGTAGCAAAGTGGAGATGAAGTCAAACATCAGTTATGATTGCAATGAGTACTGAAGCAGGCTCAATGAAACATGCAGTCTACTCATGCTCCCATTTATGTTCTTAGCTACAAATGCTCCTCAGAGACAGTGAACAACCTTGTGTTGATGGAGGTTCTTTGGTAAAAGACATATAAATATAAAATTTCATACACTTCGCACAAGAATGTGGCACCATCATTAATCATATACTGGCCTGTCCATATTGTACAGTCTTTATTCAGGTCAGATCATGATTTTAATTGTGTGATGTGTGACATGGAATCTTTTCTGAGTGTTTCACATTGACCTGATGTGGGCATGGTTGTAAGAAACAAATGAATGCAACCAACGGTAATCTGATCGGAATTGTGCATCTTATAACTGCAACCTTTTGATAGTTATAATACACGGGTAACATTGAATGACTGAAATCAGAAGCATGCGGCAGACAAAGAACATTGTATGGACATCAGATGCATGAAACTTACCAATTCTACTCTTGGACCCAGACCTTCAAGTATTTTGTGAGCTTCTTCTGCTTTTTTCTGCTAAGCAAAGTAATTGTTAACACAAACATCCCAGCCGTACAAACATTTAAACATTTTATTTTGCTTGTTACAGTTGCATTATGTCACAGTACAGAAGAGACTGCCTGGCCCATTGAGTCAATGCAACTTATCCACATTATTCCCACTTTCCAGCACTTGGCCCACAGCCTTGAATGTTATATTTCAATTGCTCACCCAAGTACTTTTACAAAGTTGTGATGTCTCCTGTCTTTACTACCCTTCCAAGGAGAGCATTCTATATTCCTACCACTTTATAGGTGGACAAAAATTCCCTCTAAACCAGCCATGCTTTATAAATTATCCCATTACATTACTGATCGTTCAACTTCCTATCTACTCAATCCATGCCCCTCAATTTTACACACCTCAGTCATGTTCCCTTCAGCCTTCTCTGCTCCAAAGAAAACAGAGTTTATCCTGGCGAGCCAATGGCCTAGTGGCAGTATCTCCAAACTATTAATCCACAGACCCAGCTAATGTTCTGAGGAACAGGGTTCAAATCCTGCCATGGCATATGATGGAATTTGAATTCAATAAAAAAACCTAGAATCACTAGAGGAGACTAATGATGATCATCAAATTGCTGATTATCAGAAAAACCCATCTGGTTCACCAATGTCCCTTAGGGAAGGAAACTGCCATCCTGATATGGTCTGGACTAAATGTGACTCCAGACCCACAGCGATGTTGCTGACTCTCAACCGCCCTCTGGGCAATTACGGATGGGCACTAGCAATGGCCATATCCCACAAATGAATTACAAACAAAATATCAGGTTCTCTTTATAGTTAAAATGTTCCATTCCAGACAACATTTATAGAACATAGAACAATACAGCGCAGAACAGGCCCTTCAGCCCGCGATGTTGCGCCAACCTGTGAACTAATCTAAGCCCATCCCCCTACACTATCCCATCATTATCCATATTCTTATCTAAGGACTGTTTAAATGCCCCTGTGGTTGAGTTATCTACATTGGCAGGGAGGGCATTCCATGCCCTTACCACTCTCTGAGTAAAGAACCTGCCTCTGACATCTGTCTTAAATCTATCACCCCTCAATTTGTAGCTATGCCCCCTTGTACAAGCTGAAGTCATCATCCTCGGAAAAAGACTCTCACTGTCCACCCTATCTAATCCTCTGATCATCTTGTATGTTTCTATTAAATCCCCTCATAGCCTCCTTCTCTCCAGTGAGAACAGACCCAAGTCCCTCAGTCTTTCTTCACAGGGCCTGCGCTCCAGACCAGGCAACATCCTGGTAAATCTCCTCTGTACCTTTTCCATTGCTTCCACATCCCTCCTGTAATGGGGCAACTAGAACTGCACGCAATATACCAAATGAGGCACTAGCGTTTTGTACAACTGCATCATGACATCACGGCTCCGGAACTCAATCCCTCTACCAATAAAACCTAACACACCGTAAGCCTTCTTAACAGCACTATCAACCTGGGTGACAACTTTCAGGGATCGATGTACATGGACACCAAGATCCCTCTGCACATCCACACTACCAAGAATCTTTCCATTGACCCGGTCTTCTGCCTTCCTATTATTCCTCCCAAAGTGAATCACCTCACATTTATCCGTATTAAACTCCATTTGCCACCTTTTGGCCCAATTCTGCAGTCTCTCCAAGTCTCCCTGCAACATTCTTCCACATCGTCCACCACTCCACCGACTTTAGTGTCATCTGCAAACTTACTAACCCATCCACCTCTGCCTGCGTCCAAGTCGTTTATAAAAATGACAAACAGCAGTGGTCCCAAAACAGATCCTTGAGGCACACCATTAGTAACCGGACTCCAGGCTGAATATTTTCCATCAACCACCACGCGCCTTCTTACAGAAAGCCAGTTTCTAATTCAAACTGCTAAAACTCCCTCAATCCCATGCCTCTGTATTATCTCCAATAGCCTACCATGTGGAACCTTATCAAAGGCTTTACTGAAGTCCATGTACACCATGTCAACTGCCCTACCCTCATCCACGTCCTTGGTCACCTTCTCAAAAAACTCAGAGGTTTGTGAGACATGACCTGCCCTTGACGAATCCATGCTGACTATCTCCAATCAAATTGTTGCTTGCTAGATGATTATAAATCCTATCCCTTATCATCCTTTCCAAAATCTTTCCTACAACAGACATAAGGCTCACAGGTCTATAATTACCTGGGTCATCCCTACTGCCATTCTTGAACAAGGGCACAACATTTGCAATCCTCCAGTCCTCTGGTACTAAACCTGTAGACAATGAGGACTCAAAGATCAAGGCCAAAGGCTCTGCCACCTCCTCCCTAGCTTCCCAGAGAATCCTCGGAAAAATCCCATCTGGTCCCAGGGATTTATCTACGTTCACACGTTCTAGAATTGATTACACCTCCTCCTTACTAACCTCAATCCTTTCAATTCTAGTAGCCCGTAACTCAGTCTTCTCCTCTATAATATTCTCCTTTTCCTGAGTGAAAACAGATGAGAAATAATCATTAAGCACCTCTCCAATCTCCACAGGGTCCACACACAACTTCCCACTTCTGTCTTTGACTGGCCCTATTCCTACCCTAGTCATCCTCTTATTCCTCACATACCTATAGAAAGCTTTAGGGTTCTCCTTTATTCTACCTGCCAATGTCTGCTCATGTCCCCTCCTTGCTCTTCTTAACTCTCTCTTTAAATCCTTCCTAGCTAATCTGTAACTCTCCATCGCCTCATCTGAACCATCTCATTTCATCGTCACATGAGCCTCCCTCTTCCGCTTAACAAGAGATACAACTTCTTTAGTCAACCACAGTTCCCTTTCCTTATCACTTCCTCCCTGCCTGACAGAGACATACCTATCAAGGACACGCAATATCTGTTCCTTAAGCCAGCTCCAAATTTCGATTGTCCCCATCCCCTGCATTTTGCTAACCCATTCAATGCCTCCTAAGTCTTGCCTAATCACATTATAATTGCCCTTCCCCCATCTATAACTCTTGCCCTGTGGCATGTTCCTATCCCTTTCTATCGATAAACTAAACGTAACAGAATTATGGTCACTCTCTCCAAAGTGCTCACCTATCACTAAATCAAACACCAAGCCTGGTTCATTACCAAGTACCAGATCCAGTGTGGCCTCCCCTCTTGTTGGTCCTTCGACATACTGAGTCAGGAAACCCTCCTGCGCACATTGGACAAAAACTGATCCATCCGACGTACTAGAGTTATAGCATTTCCAGTCAATGTTAGGGAAGTTAAAGTCTCCCATAATGACCACCCTGTTCTTTTCACTCCTGCCCAGAATAGTTTTGCCAATCCTCTCCTCCACATCCCTGGAACTTTGCGTGGGCCTATAAAAAACTCCCAGCAGTGTAATCTCTCCTCTCCTGTTTCCGACATCAGCCCATACCACCCCAGTAGACGAGTCCTCATCAAAAGTTCTTCCAGCCACCGTTATACTGTCCTTGACTAACAAAGCCACACCTCCCCCTCTTTTACAGACCTTAATGAAAGATCTAAACCCTGGAACCTGCAACATCCATTCCTGACCCTGCTCTATCCATGTCTCCGAAATGCCCACAACATCGAAGTCCTAGGTACCTATCGAAGCTGCAAGCTCACCTACCTTATTCTGGATACTCCTGGCGTTAAAGCAGATACACTTCAACCCAGCTTGCTGTCTGCCATGTCCTCCCTACGCTCATCCTCCTGTGTACTAGGACTACACCTCAGTTTCCCATCCCCCTTCTGAACTAGTTTAAATCCACCCGAATAGCACTAGCAAATTTCCCACCCAGGATATTAGTGCCCCTCTGGTTCAAGTGGAGACCGTCCTGTTTGTAGAGGTCCCACCTTCCCTAGAATGAGCCCCAATTGTCCATGTACCTAAAGCCCTCCCTCCTGCACCATCCCTGCAGCCACGTGTTCAGCTGAAATCTCTCCCTGTTCTTTGCCTCGCTATCATGTGGCATGGGTAACAAACTAGAGATAACCACTCTGTTTGTTCTAGCTCTCAGCTTCCACCCTAGCTCCCTGAAATCCTGCCTAACATCCCTATCCCTCTTTCTACCTATGTCGTTTTGTGCCTATGTGGACCACGACTTGGGGGTGGTCACCCTGGTGAATGTGCTTTGCCAACCCCGCCCAACACCACCTCCTCTACCAAGTGCAGTCACATCCTTCTACTTGTGTGGTGACCAGAACTGCACATTGTACTCCAGCTGTGGCCTAACCCAAGTCCTATACAGTTCCACTACAACCTCCCTGCTCTCATAAGCTATGCTTCAACTGCTTCCAATCTCTGTCTGACTATATCATCCTGTAGCCTGAGACCTCCTTCCTCACTACTAATTACTTTGCCAACACGAGGGGTCATAGTTTTAAGCTGGTTGGAGGAAAGTATAGAGGGGATGTCAGAGGCGGGTTCTTTACACAGAGTTGAGAGAGCATGGAATGCGTTGCCAGCAGCAGTTGTGGAAGCAAGGTCATTGGGGACATTTCAGAGACTGCTGGACATGCACATGGTCACAGAAATTTGAGGGTGCATACATGAGGATCAATAGTCGGCACAACATCGTGGGCTGAAGGGCCTGTTCTGTGCTGTACTGTTCTATGTTCTACTTTGCTAACACTTGCGTCGTCCACAACCTTATATATCAACCACTGCACATTTTCTTCTGTATCATTATATATTCTGAACAATAAGGAATCCAGAACAAAAATGGAAACTGCTTCCAAAGAAAGGACACTGGATCCTAAACGTTATGTCTGCTTTCTCTCAACAGATGCTCCCAGACCTCCTCAGTTTTTCTAGCAATTTCCGTTTATGTTTCCCATTCCCAGAATCTACAGTTCTTTTTTTTTAAAAAAAGAAGGAATCCAGCAATCCCTCCAGTATGCTACTGTGCCCCAGCCTCTTACGCATAGAAGCAGTTTTCTATCACCATCCTGTCTCCTATCACTAAGCTAATTTGGATCAATCTTGTCAAGCTGCTTTCCATGTGCTTTGACATTCTTAATCCCATATAAGACCTTGTAAAAGGCCTTGCCGAAATCCAAATAAACTAAATCAGTTACACCACCCTCATCTACACACCTGGGCATTTCTTCAAAGGATTCAATCAAATTTATTCAGCAATATCTTCTGCTAACAAAGAAATTAAAGTATTTTAGAAGGTGAAGGAATCTCCCTGTGTTACAGAACAAGTATCTCAGTCTTTCTAAAGGATTATCACAGTTAGTCCATTTCTGATCAGGACAAGGAGTTTAGATAGTATGATAGAGGGGCTTTTTGTCAGAAAGTAACAACTAATTTTTAGATAGTTTATAAGTTTGATTTTAATTAACTAACAGCCAACTATAGCATAAATGCTTTCACCTCCACACTTCAGTTCTGATGAAGGGTCATAAAGATTCAAAACGTTAGCTTGTTCTCTCTCCACAGATACTGTCTGGCTCACTGTGATCTCCAGCATTTGTTGTTTTCAGTTCAGATTCCAGCATCTGTAGTAATTTGCTCCTATGTTGTCTCTTCGAGGAATACTTATCCTAAAGTAATTTTGCTCTTCCTCCAGACAGGGATTCCAGTTGTGTCTTTCACCATGTACATTTTTGTTGTTTTCCGATTCACTGCTGGTGTTTGCCAAAACATGCTTTCACAGCCATAATTCCATTCTCAGTGACTGCCAATGACTCTGTCTTACGCCACATGGATTTCAACTCAAGTTTCACTCTTCATGTTTTGAATCCATGCAGAACTACAAGCAGCTCCAGGACCTACAACATTCTTCAGGTTGCTGCTCCAAACACTTCCTGTGATCCACGATCAATGACATGTGCTGACATGGGCACACTTGATTCCACTCTGCAGTGGCATTGACACACCCTCTCTCAATGTTCCCTTCCCCGGTTTGACTTCATCCTTCATCTCAGCTGTTCCCTCAACAAAAGACTCCCTTTCAGACATCAAGGCACCCAAGCTTCAGCAACTCATGGATTTCAACATCCATTCCGTGCCGTCCTCCCACTTCCACCTCTTGGACCCCATTCCCTGCCATCACTCAGAGTTGCTCCCTTACTGTCCCCTGAGCACCCATCCCTTGTCAGCCCTCAGATACCATTGCTTTCTGTCACCCTGTGGTCACACTCCCCAATCCCAGCCCTTGCTGTGTTTTCACCATACCTCCTGACCTTGCCCTCAGCAAAGGACTCGGCTTCATATCCTTACACCCCTACCTTAATGAATTTCAGGCTTACTACATTGTTCAGCTTTTTTTCTGCTGCCTCCATCTCAGTGCTCACTTCTTCAGGCAGGAATCCTCCCTCCCTTCCACTGATCCCTTCACCTGTCTCCAAGTATTCACTCTCTATGTGGACCCTTTCCACAGCCCTCTTACCTGCCAACCTCGATCTCTTCATTGAAAATTACTGGCGTGACACTGGCCGTCTCAATCTCTGTTTCTCTCACCCACTTTAACCTGCATTTGACTCTCTCAGATACAATCCTAGCTTTGTTATTAAACCGACTGATTAGGTGGTGCTGTGGTAGACAGGCTCACTGATCATTACCTTGTGGATTCTTAATGCCATCTCATTCTACCAGTTCATTTGCCTATGTTGTATCTGTTCCGATGATGCCGCCTTCAAAACAATGCTGCTGATATGGCTTGCTTCTTCTAAAACAGTGATTTCCCACCCATTGAGGTTGGAAGGTCCCTGAACCACATCCAAACTATTACCTGTGCTTCTGCCCTTGCCCATTCCCATCACTCACAACAGTGTGATCGAGAACCCCTTGTTCTCACTCTTCATCCCAACAGCCTGTACACACAAATGATTATTCTTTGCCGTTTCAGACAATTCCAGCAGAACACCACCAGCAAACACATCTTTCCTTCACTCCCCCATCTGCATTTTGCAGTGATCATTCGCTCCCGGGCATCCTAGTCCATTCACTGACCACTAATAACACCACCTGCTCTTCCCATGGCACCTTCCCATGTAACTACACAAGATGCAACTACTGCCCCTTCACTTCCTCCCTGCTCACCATCCAAGGGCCCAACAGACTTTCCAGGTGATGCAGCATTTCACCTGTACCTCCTCCAATCTTGTGTACTGTACTCGCTGCAGCCACAGTACCCTACTTTACACTGGAGAAACTAAATGCAAACTGGGTGACTCCTCTGCAGAACACCTCAGGTCTGTGTGCAAGCATGACCGCGACCTTCCTGTAGCCGGTCATTTTAACACAGTGTCCTGCTCGCATGTCCACTTGTCTATCCTCTGTAGGCTGCAATGCTCCAGTGATTCACAGCACAAACTGGGAAAATATCTCATCTTCAGATTAGAGATAATGGGGACTGCAGATGCTGGAGAATACAAGATAACAAAAAGTGTTAAGCTGGATGAACACAACAGGCCAAGCAGCATCTCAGGAGCACAAAAGCTGACGTTTCGGGCCTAGACCCTTCATCAGAGGGTCCTCTGATGAAGGGTCTAGGCCCGAAACGACAGCTTCCTGAGATGCTGCTTGGCCTGCTGTGTTCATCCAGCTTCACACTTTGTTATCATCTTCAGATGAGACATCTTACAGCCTTCTGGGCTTAATACTGAGTTCAACAATTTCAAGCTGTGAGCCAATTCCCATTCCTTCCCTTTCTTTTAGTTTTACTTGTTACATTCTCCGTCACCATGTCGTCTCTTCCCTCTCTCCCCCACCCCCACCCCAACCCCCCGCCCCAGTGGGACTGTCTATTCTTTCAAGTTTTGCAGTCAGACACACCATTGTTCTGCCATTCTAACATTCTGATCATTCAATCCGAACTATCAATGTTCTTCCCCACCCAGGACTCTACACTCCACTGTCTTCCCCCTCCCCCAACCATAGCATAAATGCTGTCCTCCCAACACTCAATTTCAGTTTTGATGAATAGTCATCTAGACTCAAAACATTAGCTCACTGTCTCTCCACGGATGCTCCCTGACCTGCTGTGATCTCCAGTATTTATTGTTTTCAGAGACGTGGTTATGTTTTTTGGTGGGGTTGTGTGTTCTGCCTGTGAGATGTGGTCAATCACGGACAGTAACAGCATCCTGATAATTACATCTGCAGAACATGTAGCCATCTTCAGCTGCTCATCAAAGAAATGGCTCAGCTTGAGCTACGGAGCAAACAAATGGCGGACAACATCAGGGCATCAAGTTATAGAAGCATTGTCACACCCAAGGTACAGAAAGATACATGGGTGACTATTACAGGGCAGGCAGTGTGTGCAGGAGTCCCCTACAGCTGTTCCCCTGTCAAGCAACAATTCCGTTTTGGATACTGAAGGAGGAGATTGGCTCATCAGGTAACAGCAGCAGCAGTCAGATTGGTGGCACCATGGCTGGTCCTGCTGTACACAGGAGAGGGACAAAGCATATTAGAGCAATGGTAATTGGAGACTGGATAGTCAGAGGAACAGATGGGTTGTCCTGTGGCTGTGACCGAGACTCCAGGATGGTATGTTGCCTCCCTGGTGCCAGGGTCATGGATGTGGATGTCTCTGAGCAGGTACGGGGCATCCTGCAAATGGAGGGTAAACAGGCAGAAGTGTGGCAAGGTCCTGCAACTACAATTCAGGGAGCTAGGTAGTAAACTAAACAGCAGACGTGGACAGTAATCTCGATTGCACCTTCAGCTACATGCTACTGAGGCAAGGAAGACAAAAAGTATAACTAAACACATGGCTAAAGAGCTGGTGGAGGGAGCAGGTGAGACATGTGCAAGAATGGAGGGACACCAATATTTTGGCAGGGAGGTTTGCAAGTGTCACTGTGAGGGTTCAAGACAGTGAAGGTGGATGGGGGTGTGGTGCTAATGGTGGTTGGGACTGGAGCAGAATATCAGAAACTATAGACTCAAGCTGTTCCTCAGTCTAAGGTAAATATAGCAAAGAGGAACAGCAGTCAGGGAGAGGTTGTTGAACTTAGCAGAAATGAGGGTTTGGACTGAATTTGCTTCAATACAAGAAATATGACAGGTAACAAAAACAAAATTGCTGGAAAAGCTCAGCAGGTCTGGCAGCATCTGTGAAGAAAAAAAAAACAAAAATATCAGTTAATGTTTTGTGTCTGGTGACCCTTCCTCGGTACTTCCTCCAAAGTATGACGGGTAAGACAGATAAAGTTTGAGCCTGGACACACGGAGGCATGGTTGAAACAGGGACAGGGTTAACAGTTTAACCTTTCGGGATAGTGATGTTTTAGACAAGACAGGAGGAAACAAAAGAGGTGGAGGAGTTGCATTACTGGTTGAGGAACAGATCACAGCTGTGATGAGGGAGGACATACTGGAGAAATCTCTCAACAAGACAGTATGGGTACAGCTAAGGAATAGGAAAGGTGCAATCACAATGCTAGGATTGTATAGACCTCCCAGCTGCCAGCAGGAGATAGAAAAAGGAGATATGTAGTCACATTCTGGAAAGATGCAAAAGTAACAGAGTTGTTGTGGTGGGTAATTTTAACCCCCTATGTTGACTGGTATTCACTCAGAGCTAAGGTTTGGATGGGGAGCAGTTAGTTTGGTGTGTCCAGGTAGGTTTTTTGAAATAGGATGCGAACTGTCTAATGAGGGAGGGATTCATACTGAACCTGTTATTGGGAAATGATCAATGTTTCAGTGGGGGAGCATTTTGGGAATAGTGACCTCAACCCCATAAATTTGCAGATACTTATGGATACTTAGAAGAGTGGACCTTGGATAAAGATGTTAAATTGGGTGAAGGCCAACTGTAACTGAATTAGACAGAAATTGGAGAATGTGGATTAACAGTTGAGGGTAACTCCACAACAGATATGTGGGAGTCTTTTAAGGTCCTGTTGATTAGATCGCAGGAGAGGATTGGCAGGATTGGGGAATCTCAGGTGACAGGGGAAATTATCAGCTTAGTAAAATAAAGTACACGTACCTACGGTCTAAGCAATTAAAAACAAAGTTCTTGAAGAATAAAGAGACAGTAGGAAGGAGCTCAAATGGGGAGCTAGGAGGACTAAAGGGGGCTATGAAATGTCCGTGGCCAGCAGGTTTAAGGACGGGCAAGAGGGTAGCTCAGCAAAGAGTAGGCCACTCAGGACAAAGGAAGGAGGTTATGTATGGAGCCAGAGGAAATGGGCAAGATCCTTAATGAGTACTTTCTATCAGTATTCACCAAAGAAGGGCATTTGCACTGCCTGGGAGATTAGTAGAGAAGAAAACTTCATAACCTTTAAAAAATACATGGATGAGCATTTGAACATGCAAGGCTACTGGTTAAGTGATTGAAAGGAGGATTAATCGAGATAGATCGGTGCAGACCTGATGGCCAAAGGCCTCTTCTGTGCTGTATGACTCTACATTGCTGTTTGTGAAGCTAGCCTTCACAAATTTTGCCCTCACATTGGATGCGGATTTGGGGACCCGCTAGTTTTGTGGCTATAAATGTATCACAGAAAGTTTAATAAACAGGGATACCTGTAAGAAATTCCTGGATAATTACAGGTCTCTATGTACCCAGGTACTGCTTAGACTAGAACAGAATTCACTGTTGGCTTGCTGAGTTCATAGAGTTTGCTCATGTTAGGGAAACAAAAACAGATAAATGAATATAACCACACAGAAAGCTATCAAGTATTACTAAAATTTCACAGCAGTGAAGTGTGCCTGGTTTCACTGGCACACTCCTTTATTCTTCCTGCCAACTGAATTTGGATATCTCAAATATACTGTGTACTCTACTGTTTCTATGTTACTTAAGTAGTGTGGCTTTAAGCCCATATGCATTTTTAAAAGTGCTGGAACAAGGGCGCTCTTACTGCCTTATTTAGCAGGTTGAATTCAAAAATCTCCATGAGAAAACCAATTGAGGAGGACAGGGTGTGTCAAATTAAAGGTTGCTAATCTTAGCAGACATTAGAAACAACAAACTGACATGTTTTATTCATGGTTATATTGTCTCAGTAACTGACAACATTGGCCTATTATTATCATGCATATCCATCTGCAGCCTATAGTAAGGAACCTGACATTTTCCACCAAATCTCCCCAGATTCTATGTGGGATGTAGCCTGTGTAAACAATACCAGGTAAATCACTTAGAAAGCCCTCAACTTCTTCAGAAGTGGAATAATGAAAACTCCCTGAAGTTTTAGTCCTTACCCTGTTTTCATCATAGATAATCTGGACGATACTGCGATGTTTTGGTTCCACTGGAGGAGGGGAGACTGGTTTCTCAGGCTCTGGAGGTTTGGCAGCTTCCTCTTCAAGCTGTTGCTATGAAGCAACACAAAGACAGAGTCAATTTTCTTGCCAACATACACAACCTAATCCAACTTTACTTGCCACTGGTCAGCAGTGGAGTAATCACAACAGAAATTGGAGAATGTGGATTAACAGTTGAGGGTAACTCCACAACAGATATGTGGGAGTCTTTTAAGGTCCTGTTGATTAGATCGCAGGATCGCATTGTGATTACTCTCAAATGGGGAAAGTGCTTTACGCATCAAGCAAAATAAAAGATTGATTGCCTCCACAACGGATTATTCAAACGCATCATTTCCTCCACCTTTCAAACCTTGAGCTCAAACAAAACGTACTATTCTTGCTGATTTACAATGGCTCCCAGTATACACACCTTTGTATATACATTTTCATGGCTGCATCCCTCCCTGTTACTGCTCCAACTGCAGTTTCTGTTTCTGCTCACTATCTACTGGCCATTGGCAGAATTGCCACTCTGGATGTCAGGTGAGAGGGGTTTAAATTCAGCAATACAGGACCCAATATTAATTTCTTACAAGATGTGGAAAACTGGACCCACAGTGAGGAATAACACAAAGTAAATTAAACAAAGTACTGAGAGGTAGTTGATATCTGGAGAACAGTAACACAGAAACAGGACTACAACAGACAGAAATGTGAAAATCTAACATCAAGGAAACTTGACAAGGCTTTGACAACATCTGACAATCTGAAACCTGCTCCATCATGTTGGCGTCCAAGTTAAAACGCAGCAGGCAAGATCTTTCAGATTAGAAATGCTGACTCAGTGCATGCAAGAATAAAAAGGCTAAAAGAAAACACTTAATATTCAATTTTCATTCTGTTTTTAAGTTATAACCATCAACTAAGCTGATTTGCATTTCTTGACCAAACAGCCATATAGCCATCTCAAATCTCATCACAAACTATCATCAGATCACTTTGGTACCTCTGATGAACACAAACTAGATCACGTTATTCTTCATCAGGAAGGAATGAAATAAATCCAATATTTCTACAGGTAGAGATCAAAGGTCTGTGGTCAGGAAGGAACTGAGATGAGACAAATTTCAGAATCTATCTTTAATCATCCAGAATCATTAATCCGATCAAAATGACAGATGTCAACTCCAGGTTGTTGTTCTGTAACACAAGGTTTTTAGTTTCAGAGTGCAGGGTTTTCAGTGCTTACAGCCTTGAACTTTAGGACTAAAATACTGCTATTAATCCCAGTGTGGTTTCAAGGACAGTTCACAAATGTCTTCAGTGTTCATGCACAAAACAGTACTTTACCTTTTGGAATGTAGGAAGCGAGAGTAAGCACTTCTAAATCAATTGCAGAAATCACTAATTTATAAATGACCAATGATACATTGCTGCAATTAGAAAGTGTAGAAATTACAGTAGTAATGTTGCTGCAAGTGTATGTTAACACATCATAAAAGGTCTACAGATGATGCAATGATGACCACTTGTTGCAGCTGTCCTCCACATCATCACATCTTGGCTAATAGAATCTGCAGACTGAATGACGTAAAAATTCCAAAGAACAGCATCCTAATGCCACTGCAAAACCTCTCCAGGTGATGTCCCGAAGTAAAAAAAACAAAATCCAGGAATAAACTCAGCATACTATGCAGCATCTGTGTGGAGAGAGAAATAAAGGTCTGATGAAAGGTGACAGACCTGGAACATTAACTCCATTTCTCTTACTTCACAGGTGATGCCTTGCCTGCTGAATTTTTTCCAGCATTTCCGACTTATCTCAAAATGTCTAGCATCTGCATTATTCTGTTTTTCATTGACTGCTATCCATTTCAGTTATTAAGGAATGAAATAAAATCTAGTTACTGAAGTTTTAAACATTACAGAATTTTGCTGAGCCAGTTAAGAGACAAATCCAGAATACATCAAATCACTAACCCTGACAAGAAGGCGATATTTATGACAACTAGCAATTGTTTCATTTAATAACATTGCTGAGTCTTTCTATGCAGTACCAATGTGTTGCTGTATTTTATGAACTTATACATTAATAATTTTAATCAAAGAAGCTTATCCATAATCCTGAATCAACAACAAACAAATTAATGGGAATTTGAAGCAGTGACTCCACAAGTAAGATAATAAGGTGATACTTTAGCTAGATTTGTCAACTATCCATCTTTTAAACATTTGTAGATTCGTGCGCAACTTTAATATTTTTTCCCTTCCATCATTAATCTTTTCTGTAATGGTAACAGAGCATAGGAATTTCGTCACAACCTAAGTAGGGAGTAAAAAAAGCCAGAAACCAGTTTCAAGTGTCAACCCTGATTCAAATGATAACTTGTCTCCAAGTCAGAAAATGGTCAGTTCAGGACCAGAGCGTGAAAAATGACGGTTAAAACTCAGATGTGGCACCACAGGTGTGCAGAACAGTCAGAGCTACTGGCTGTTGGAGGCGTCATTCAGCCTTTTGAATGGAAATAAAAAAACAAGTCATAATGCGTAGATTAGCTGGGGCATGTGTCCTTGTGTCAAGACCATTAGTTATCCGTCAATTAATATGCTGAAAACAAGCAATCTGATATTATTGTAATACTGAAAGAGTAAATTAGCTACTACGATTCCAAAATTAAACTAGTGACTACCTCTTCAAAACTAACTTCACTGGTTCCAAGTGCTTTGAGAGGTTAGGAAATGTGCTATATAAATGCAAGTTTTTTTTTGTTTTATGTTCCTAACCAATGTTGAAGTCAACAGAGTTGGAAGTGGCTCTGCACTTATACATGTGAAAAACTAGTGTCTTACCCCCTGCAGTAACTTTTCAGTACCTGTTTTTTCTTCAGTTTGAGGATTTGCTGTTCCACTTTGGCTATTTCTCGGTCAACACGGTCCATACTCTGGATGAGTTCCTCTTTGGATAGTTTGGAAGGAGATGAATCTTGTTCGTCTCCAACCTGCTGATTGGTCGTTGGTGATGATGGAACATCAGCCTTCATTGAAAAAGACTCCTTGAAAATAAAAATGAGAGGGGGAAGAGAGAAGGTGAGCAGATTACATACAAACATTTTGTAAAACCAAGTCCATAGAATCAGAGAGCACAAAAACAGGCCCTTTAGCCGTGTGAGTCTGCACCAAAAATAACTACCACTAAAGTCACTCTAATCACAATTTCCTGCAATTGTCCCAGATTGTTGAATGTTATGATATTTCAACAGGCCATCCAAATATTTTTTTAAAAGATTGTAATATTTCTAGCCTCCACTACCTTCCCAGGCAGTGCATTCCAGACTCGCACCACCCTGAGTGAAAATGATTATTCACAAAACGGTCCATCAAGATTAAATAGTATAATGCTTCAGGGAAAAAAAAAGTGAAGAGGAGCAAGTCACAGCCACTAATCTCCAGCTCTAAGAGCAAACAGAACCTTTGCTGTCCTCACTTTATAAAAATATTACTAGTCATGCACTGGAATATGTTAAATACACATATAATATGCAACTATTCCTAGTAAGTGAAATTGAAACAGACCAGGATCCAAAAAGCAGATTTCCCCTCGGTAAACAGGAGTTAGGAAGAGAAATTAAAATATGATGGAATTCCAAAATATTTCCAAATTAGAATTTGTTAATTATAGAACTGCAATCATTCACATTACCTCCATTCTCAAAAGGATTCGAGAGTCAGAGGTATATTTTACCCAGTTTCTTTCAGAAGCAAATCAAAGCTATTGAGCTGGCAAGCTGCTGTTTAGTCAAACATCAAACTGCCTGGTGATTCTTCCATTAAATAAACCTAAAGTGGATGCAATGATAACTCAGTTAAACAATTTTCCTGTGAACTTTCATGGGCAAAGAACTGAAAATGTTGAAGAATGCTGCTCTAATGAGCAAATTTGCTGGGCATATTATAAGGTGGTGTATTCATTAAAATACTCAAATGGTTCAACACTTGAAACAGTTATGACTGTACATTCATCAATTTTTTATTAAATACACATAGATATGTTCCAAAAGATTAACTGATCATTAGCAATACTAAAGTAGATGCCTCAACACATATAGATGAAATGTTCTCACCCTTCCTCTTATTCTCTCTGCTGTCCTTTATCCAGAGAGCGGGTTGTTGTGGCGAATAGTTTAGTTGTATTAAAAAGGGAAGCTAGATAAACACACAGGAAAAAAAATAGAAGTATACGTTGACAGGATGAGAAGTAGGATGATGGCAGGAGCCGGACATGGAACATCATCAATGTGGACCTTGAGTCAAATGGTTTGTTAGTACTGTACATTCCATGTAATTCTGTGCAGAAGAAATTTTCCCTGCTCTCCACCCTAAAACAATGACATATATCACCTTGCTCTACAGCCTCAAACAAGAAAAAAAATTGTTTCAATAAACACCCTGTCCAAATTTATTAGGATTTTAAACATTTCTCGCATATTACCTCATAATCCGAACTGTTGTGTTCTTGAAAGCTCTATCTTCTAGTCAATATTCTTCACACACTCAGCAAATTAATGCTATATCCTCTGTAGTAACGTAACTTTGTTCCAACAGAGTGCAGCCCAAAATGACAGTGTTCAACTGTTACCTTACTAATTCGGATGCACCAGTACAACTCAGCTTTCACATTCTATACAACTTGCCAAAAAAACCCGAGCATAAGAACATATAAATGGGAGGATAGTAGGCCATTCATCCCTGTAAGCCTTTAGGTTCAGTACAATCTGAGCTGATCTCTGGACTTTAATTATACCTTCCTGCACAATCCCCTTGTCCCTCGTTTCCTGTAACATCCAAAAATCTGTTGACTGCTGACAAGATTCAAGAGTAAGCAATGACAGTAATGGTTCCCACACTGTGATCCTATTTTGAGGACTGAAAAGTGACATGGCCCTTCAGTAAGAAATCAGAGAGCAGGGGCCTCAGAGTAGAAGAACAGCAGTTACACCTTAGTCAGAATTGTATGGTTGTCATTGCTTCCTCAGAGTTCCGCATCCCCACCTGGGCCTAGATAACAATTCTGGGGAGTTCTGATCCACAGTTTTCTCAGGCATAGAGTTCAAAGAATCTAAATGAAGACAGTTTTCAACTCAGCCCAAAATGGTTAATCCTTTATTCTGAGACTGTAACCTCAGGTCAAAACTCCCAAATCGGGAGAAAGACATTAAGCTCCTAATGCGCTCGTGCCTTTTTAAAAAAATGGTCTTGCCCACTGGGACAGGTGTTCATAGTGTCAGGGAATACAGAACCCATATCTGTAGGCACTCCTATACCATCTAAAAAAATTAAGGATCAGAGAAACTATTAACAATCGTGTGATCGGAATTAAAATTATAATTAAGAGGTTGTACTTACAATTGTTATTATGCCTTATGCAGATAATTACATTGCAGCAGATTACATAATGGATGTTTTCAACATTTGTCATAGATCTCTATTGGAAACTACGCGAAAAACGTCTGAAGAAGAAAATTAATCTGTTTAGATAGACAAGGTTTTATTGGAGTAGTCAGCATAGTTTTGTCAGAGGGAGGTTGTGCTTAATAGGTCTGGTTGAATTTTGTACATGACCGACTGTGTGGATGAGGGGAAGTGCTGTTAATGTAATTAATATGGATTTCAGCAAGGCCTCCAAGACCCTATGAAGATGCGAAATTAAGCACTGGAGTACTGTGTGCAGTTCTGGTCACAGTAGGAAAGGAAGAATGTGACTATAATGGAGTGGATGCAGAGCAGATTCACCAGGACGCTGCCAGGAAAGGAGCACTTTAGCTACGAAGAAACGTTGGATGCACATAGGTTGTTTTCTTTGGAACTGGGAAGGTTGGGAGGGGGGGATCTTATACGTGTTTATTTTATGAGGACCATGAACAGGGTGGATAGAAAGCAGCTGATTCCCTTAGTTGAAGTGTCAGCAACAAGTCAGCACACATTTAGGGTGGAAGGCTAGACAGAGGATGAGAGAAAATGTCTTAACACGTATAGGGTGGTGTGGGTCTGAAATGCATTGCCTGGGAGGATTAAATGAAGTGGGTAACCTCACAACCTTTAGAACAGTACTATGAGGAGCACTTAAAATGAGATACCATTCAAGGCTATGGGGCAAGTGCTGGCAAGTGGAACAGTGGATATTTAGAGTAGCTTTGGTGGTACAGACTCATGGGCCAAAGAACTGATCACTGCATGATTCTATGACCTCAATCACCTGCCATCTTTTACACAGTATTATAACAAATGATACTTGAACTAAAACATTACTTGTGAATAAACTGATTGTATGACTGAATTAACAAAACATTTTAGCCTATTTAATTTTTCAAATTATTTCCAAAAAGGAACCAGTACCAATTTCTTCCACTAGAGGTCTTGAAGCAGAGTCATGTCACTAACAAATCCATATTAACAGTTAGCCATTCTCCTACATCTTTCCAAACACATCCAGTCCCCCACAACGCCCCCAACAAATGTCCACATATGCCAAATTTAACCAGCTATTGGTATTGTAAAGAGAGTGACCATCATAGGCAAAAAATGATAAATAATTACTTCATAAATACTGAGTATACATTTCCACCAGCAGCCACATTGCCCATAAACTGTAAACATAAAAATACACTTGCACGATAATTACTCTGCTTACCTCTCTCTACTACAACTATATCCAAAACAGAGTACAGTCTTTCTTTTCCTAAAACAGCTTTATACTTGTACTGATAATTGTAAAGCTATGCTTGGTTTCATGTTCAAGCAATCAAACATGTTCAAAGGCTGTTGTTGTGCAATACAGTTACGAAATTAGAATCCGTTACGAAAGATTTAAATTTCAAAAGAGCAGAGACACCGCTTTGGAAATTAACAGCCTGACATGATAATGGGATATTAAGGGAGCTGAAAGCGTTTGGAGTCTGGTGGCAGCTTTTTGACTCATCTGATGTGCTGCAGTGGACTCTGTTAAATTTGACTGGAGTCATAGTTAATTCAGACCCTTTGTATAGATTGAGTCAGCTGCACTATCATAATTATGCCTAATAACAAAACTATCAAATTAAAACACAACTGAGATTTTCAAGCACATTGGAGTTACTTAGCTTACTGCTAGTTAAAATCCTTCCTTAATAAACTGCACATGATACCATAACACTGCTATTGATTTAATTCTAGCCCAAAGGCTTAAATTGCAAGAGATACGACAATATAGATAATAAGAACTGCCAATGCTGGAGTCAGAGATAACACAGTGTGGGGCTGGAGGAACACAGCAGGCCAGGCAACGGAGGAGCAGGAAAGTTGACATTTCAGGTTGGGATTCTTCTGAAGGGTCCTGACCCGAAACGTCAGCTTTCCTGCTCCACTGATGCTGCCTGGCCTGCTGTGTTCCTCCAGCTCCACATGGTGTTACAACAATATAGTTTAATCATTTTATACAGGTCACAGCTTCCAAAACTCAAAATTACAACTAGAATTTCTAGAAACACTTTCAGCTTACTGCGTAATTGCATTTTAATTTTGTACAGCACAGAGATTAAAGTGAAATTAAACACGTAGAAACATGTCAAAAGATGTTACAGTACAGCGAACAGCCAATGGGGAACTTCAAACAAGTGTCTACAGGAAAACAACACATACGGACCAAATACTGAACTACAGGAGCAACCATCCCAACACCCACAAACAAAGCTGCATTAGAACATTATTCCAACGAGCCACCACACACTGCAGCACAGAGGAACTACGCAGAGCAGAGGAAAATCACCTATACAGCGTATTCAAAAAGAATGGGTACCCTATGAACACAGTCCGCCGATTCCTCAGCAATAAACCCAAACAAACAGACAAAACGGGCCCAGAAACCATAACCACTCTCCCCTACATCAAAGACATTTCCGAAATGACTGCCAGACTACTCGGACCTCTTGGCATCAGGGTAGCCCACAAACCCACCAACACACTAAAACAGCAGCTAATGAACTTAAAAGACCCTATACAGACAACAAATAAAACGAATGTCATCTACAAAATACCTTGCAAGAACTGTGACAAACACTACATTGGACAAACTGGCAGGAAGCTAGCCACCAGGATACATGAACATCAACTAGCCACAAAAAGCCATGACCCACTATCACTCGTATCCTTACATACAGACGAGGAAGGACACCACTTTGATTGGGACAACACATCCATCCTAGGACAAGCCAAACAGAGACACGCACGAGAATTCCTAGAAGCATGGCATTCTAACTGGAATTCCATCAACAAACACATTGATTTGGAGCCAATCTACCACCCCTTGAGAAAAAGAACAGGAAATGACATCACCAACGCAGGAAATGACATCACCAACCCAAGGAAACCTAACCAGATAAATAGAAAGCGGGACATAACACCATCGCTTCGTCGGAGGCTCACTGATGTTACCTAGAATGGTGACAAAACGTCTGAAAACGAACCTTCCAGCTCAGCGAGCAAACTCACACCCAGAACCTCAACCTGAGCTACAAATCTTCTCAAAACACGTAGAAACAATTTAAAATACAAATTCCTAGATATCAAATGCTGATACCTTATTCCTGGAACTCTCATTCATCTCAATTTCATTGAACACAAGTTCAAATCCTCTGCAGGGTTTTATCCCAATAATTCTGGCTCTGGTACTATCACTAAGTGCATTCTTAGGTAACCTAGTTTACTGCATATTCCCATTCTCAAGCACTGTTCTATATATCCATCTGCAGTAAGGACTTCACAGAATTGCCAGAAACAGAGTAAAAGTAGCACAAAAGTCTCTACAGAGATAGTAGGAACTGCTGATGCTGGAGAATCTGAGATAACAAAGTGTAGAGATGGATGAATTCAGCAGGCCAAGCAGCATCAGAGGAGCAGGAATTCTGACGTTTCAGGTCTGGACCCTTCTTCAGAAAGTCTCTATGGGTGGTTCCCTTAAGCTTATTAGAAAGCCATCCAAAAATTTCTACTAGAAACCTTGAGATACAACTGTCTACCTTGCTAGGTTGTAAAATCTTTAAGTGGGCAAAAGAAACCACAGGATCCAAAGCTGCCCTCCCAATTTGAATTAAAAGAAACTGTGGCTACAGAAGTGTCACAAAAAAAACATGCTACTCATTCAATATTAAAAGTGCAAACTTACAATACATGATAAGTACACAGTTCATATCACACCTTCTCCCAAAGAATAAAAATGTATCTTAAAGGGGCGTTTATTTTTTTTTAAGAAAGTCATTTTACCGCAAATTCTGTTACCCTAATTGTACTACAAGCTATCAAATATAGTAAGTTACTTAAGCAGTCATTTTTACATCTGCATCCCATCTCATGAATGCACTCTTGATAAAGCATCCACTAAGACATTTTCATTTCACATGAACGATTTTCAAATTATATTTGAAAATATGATTGGAGAATTAAGCCCCGTCAAAATAACTAAGTCCTTATCCACAAAAATTTTTGAACTAAATTGAAAGATTGTTGCCTGTATAAATAACAATTTCTTTCATGTAGATACAAATATACATTTCAAAACGACATATCAATTGATTGATTTATTGTCACATGCACCAAAATACAGTGAAAAGCTTTGTTTACAAGCGGTATGGGCAGATCATAGTTAGCAAATGATGTAGAGATCAAAAAGACTTAGACAGAGGTATACAAATGGAGTCAGACCAAGTCTCAATGTCTCTTTTTGAACAGTTGAATGTTTTTGTTGACGTGCAGTCAGTGCCTTCAAATGAATAAGCATCTGTTCATTAGTGTTAAAATGGCCCCCACACTGACACTGCTGGCAAGAACAGCCAATAGAATGGCTTTGCATAATTTGACATGGCTAAACTTGACAAAATTGTCAGCACTGCTTTTAAACATTCCAATGCACTTCGACGCACTTCCATCCATTCAAGGTGTTTTCCCCTTTTCAACAAGTTTGTTAAGGGTGCAACGATAGTGCAACAAGTTTGGAACAAAGATACTATCAGATTAACGTAACGTACAATTTCATGTTTCATCTTAGGCACAGGAAAGTGCAAAATAGCCTATTCTTGGCTTTGTCCCATTATATGGCTCAAATAAATCACGTGCACCTTGACAAATTCACTCTTTCTTAAATTTACAAATTGGCTTTTTGTAGATGATCAAGTAATTCATTAAAATGGCATAATTATGTTCTTCCCAGATTTAGAAAAAACCAACTCTTTAACATAAACAGTACAATTACTAAGTCCTTTGACTAACTTATTAACTAATTATCGAAACTTTGCTGAAGCATTTTCCTTCCTAATGGCATAACTTTGAACTGAAAAAGTCCATCTGATGTTACAAAAGCTGATATTTCTTTTGTGCTTGGAATTAAAGGAGCTTGCCAAAGCCTTCCTAGCAAGTCAAATTTTATGCCAAACCAGCAAGTTCAATTTGTTCAATATAGGCTTGCGTAGGATATGAGTCGGCTTTTGTTACTAAGTTCACTTGATGACAATTAATACAGGATCTTTGTGAACCACCTGGCTTTGATAATGTCAGCGAGTGCCAGTTACTTTGACTCCATTGAAAAAAGTAATTGTCCATTATGAACTTAATCCCATTCCTTACCCAAGCTTTGCAACGGGCATTGCCTTATGACTAATACATCCTTCACATTAATATCATAAACAGCCAAAAGAGTTTTAGTGTGCTGTAGTTGTTTCTTGCCAACTCATATGAATTAGTTTCTCTCAGAAATTCGAGGCACAGATTGGAAATGTTGATTCTGAACTTTGAGTTACTAACTTTTCTTCAATCAGTTAGAGTAGTACTCTCATCTTATGGCCATATAATAGTTCAAAAGAACTGACTAGTTTTTGTTGGTGAAAATGCAGTAGGTCAAAGGGCCTCTTATGTACTGTAAGATTCTATGATTCTATAAATGCTGGGAGCTCTTGTAGAACATATCTATTGGTAAATGGTAGCAAAGGAATTCTCTTGTCCCAATCATTCGGACATTCCTGGCAATAAATCTTCAGGAAATCTTACAGAAATATCTATAATTTATTAGTAAATTTTGGTTTTAACTCCTGATTTATACAGGTCCAATACAACCTTTTTGAACATCTGACTAAATGGTTCTTCAAAACTTACTGGTATTATACTTAAAGATGCAGGCTAATTAAAAGTTCGGGTTTCCTCATTGCCTGACCTGTATGGTATGTCTGGCAAAGCATGATTCCATCTTTCTGTAGTTGTGAGAAACATAGTGTTCTAATATTTTAGCTGTGTTTTCCTAATACATAAATGACCTGAAATTGGAATTTGAGACACATTTGTAAAGTTTCATTACCACACTCAGGAAGAACAATTACCCACTGCTGATTCCTCAAATGCAGTTATTTGAGGTGGTCTCCATTTCCTCATTAATACTTTTGTCTACCAATTAATAACACTAAGGTATTGTTTCTGATCTAATCCCTGAATAGCTATGTACAGATCTACTACTAAATCTTTTAGAAGGCACTCTAGCATCTTCTTAACTCCTGCTGTCAAATAACTTGTCTATAATTCTCTGTTTCTCTCTACCTTCTTTTTTATATCTTTGGATTACATTAGCTACCCTCCAATCCACAGGAACTGCTCAAAAATCTACAGATTCATGAAAGATGACCACCAACACATCCATTATTCCTAAGACCATTTCCTAAGTCACTAGGATGAAGATTATTGGATCCTGAGGATTTATCAGCCCCTAAATCCCATCTTTCTCCCCACTAATAGTGATTTTGTTCCCTCTCAGTAGAACCTGTGATCCCTAACATTTTTGCGATGTTATGAACCATAGAACCCCTACATTGTGGAAACGGGCTATTTGGTCCAACACGTTCACGCCGCCCCTCTGAAGAGCATCCCACCCAGGCCGTTCCCCTACCGCTACATTTCCCTTATCTAACTCACCTAACGTAAACATCCCTGGGCACTGTGGGCACGTTAGCACGGCCAATCCACCTACTCTGCACATATTTCGGCTGTGGGAGGAAACTGGAGCACCTGGAGGAAACCCACACAGACACGGGGAAAACGTGCAAACTCCGCACAGGCAATCACCCGAGGCTGGAAGCAAACCTGGGTTGCTGGTGCTGTGAGGGAGCTGAGCTAATCACTGAACCACTGTGCCATGTTATGTGTTCCCTCCTCTGTAAAGGCAGAACCAAACATGTACATAATTGGCCTACTGCATCTTTGCTCCCTGTTGTACCCTCGCCTGTTTCTGACTGTAAGGGACCTACATCCGTGTCCACTAATCTTCACTTCAACTCAATTTTTTTTATTTATATCTTCATTCATGGGATATGGGCATTGCACAGCAGACCAGCACTTAGGCATGGACAATAATTGAGAGTTAACTACATCACTGTGGGTCTGGAGTTATATCTAAGTCACAACAGCTAAGAATGGTAGAGTTCCTCCTCTAACGCAGAATGGTGAACCAGATGGGGTTTTCCAACATACAGCAACGGTTTCCATGATCGGGTTTCTGGATTAATGGTCTAATACCACCAGGCCATCACCTTTTCTTGCTGCATTTTTATTAAAAAAGATGGACTAAACATATTAGCATCATTCTCTTTATCTTCAGCCTTTTTAGCTAAATTTTCAAAAAAATGCCCTGAGACACAAAACATTTCCCTCTTCGGAAATCTAGAATCAAGGATCAAATTAAAAATAAAGAGGTTGACGTTTAAGACCAAGATGATGGACAATTTTTTTTAATTCAGAGGGTTGTGGAAGCTCAATCTTTCAATTTAAGGCGGAGGTTGAAAATAAGTTAGATTATCAACGGAGTAAAGGGTTATGAGGATATTGTGAGTAAAAGGTGTCTGACTGTTCAAATCAGCCATGATTGTATTGAATAAAAACCGAAAGACCTATGGATGCCACAAATTAAAAACAGAAATTGCTGGGAAATCTCAGCAGGTCTGACAGCATCTGTGAAGAGAAATCAAAGTTAATATTTGGGTCCAAGTGATCGTTCTTCAGAACCCATTTCTTTCTGCATCATTTCCTGCCTGCCAACCAGTTCTCTATCCACGTCAGTACAATACCTCACTCCCATGCGCTTTAATTTTACAATCAAATCTCTTTTGAGGGACCTTATCAAAAACCTTTAGAAATTCCAGGTAAGCCACATCCACAGGCTCCACTCATCAACTCTACCAGTTATATCCCCGAAAAATTCCACTAGATTCGTTAAGCATGATTTCCCTTTTATAAATCCATGCTGATTCTGTCTGATCTTGTCACGTTTTCCAACTGATCTGCTACTAAATCTTTTAGAAGGCACTCTAGCATCTTCTTAACTCCTGCTGTCAAATAACTTGTCTATAATTCTCTGTTTCTCTCTACCTTCTTTTTTATATCTTTGGATTACATTAGCTACCCTCCAATCCACGGGAACTGCTCAAAAATCTACAGATTCATGAAAGATGACCACCAACACATCCATTATTCCTAGGACCATTTCCTAAGTCACTAGGATGAAGATTATTGGATCCTGAGGATTTATCAGCCCCTAAATCCCATCTTTCTCCCCACTAATAGTGATTTTGTTCCCTCTCAGTAGAACCTGTGATCCCTAACATTTTTGGGATGTTATGAACCATAAAACCCCTACAATGTGGAAACGGGCTATTTGGTCCAACACGTTCACACCGCCCCTCTGAAGAGCATCCCACCCAGGCCGTTCCCCTACCGCTACATTTCCCTTATCTAACTCACCTAACGTAAACATCCCTGGGCACTGTGGGCACGTTAGCACGGCCAATCCACCTACTCTGCACATATTTCGACTGTGGGAGGAAACCCACACAGACACGGGGAAAACGCGCAAACTCCGCACAGGCAATCACCCGAGGCTGGAAGCAAACCTGGGTTGTTGGTGCTGTGAGGGAGCTGAGCTAATCACTGAACCACTGTGCCATGTTATGTTTTCCCTCCTCTGTAAAGGCAGAACCAAACATGTACATAATTGGCCGACTGCATCTTTGCTCCCCGTTGTAACCTCGCCTGTTTCTGACTGTAAGGGACCTACATCCGTGTCCACTAATCTTCGCTTCACATTCCTAGAAAAGTTTTTCCAAGCAGTTTGTATGTTCCCGGAAAATTTACTCTCATACCTTTGGGAGCAGCAAGAGCAATTCTGCACAGAGCACCTTTGAAAAGATAGACTAGCTTTGAAAGAAGTGCTTCATAAGATGCTTTTACTTACTCTTTCCTGGAACATGGGCATTTATAACTCTTGTTACCTTTTGCCTGACAAAAGTCTAGAAGTCCGAGTTCTGGTACTTTCAATGACCAGCCCTCAACCCTCAGGAAGAGTGGTCCAGGGATCCATGACCATTTGCGTAAAGAAGTATTTCCTAAGATTGCCCCCTAAACATTCCTGTCCTAATGTTAAGGCTATGCTCCCTAATTCTGAATTCTACCCAAAGAAGAAACAGTTTCTCTCTACCCTATCAAATTTTTTAGTCATCTTAATCACCTGAATTACATTACATAATTCAATGGCAAGCTTCTTAAATGAATTGTTGATTTTAACATTTAATATCTTGGCACTAAAAGTTATGTTTTATTAAGTTTGGTCACTTGTATGTGAAAGGCATAGATAGAGGAGATAGCCAGGAAGCTAGGGCTTTTTTCATTGGAGCAAAGAAGGATGAGGGGTGACTTGATACAGCTTTTCAAGATGATGAGAGGCAGATAGAGTGGATATCCAGAGGCCTTTCTCCCCAGGGCAGAAATGACCATTGTGAGGGGGCATAATTTTAAGGTGACTGCAAGAAAGTATTGGGGAAATGTCAGAGGTAGGTTCTTTACACAGAGTGATGGGTGCATGGAATATGCTGCCAGCAGTGGCAGTGGAGACAGATACATCAGGGACCTTTAAGTGACTCTTGGATAGGCACTTGGATAATAGTAGAATCTAGAGTATGCAGGGTAGCTTGACCCTAGAGGAGGATAATAGGTCGGCATAACATCGTGGGACGAAGGGCCCGTACTGTGCTGTACTCTTCTATGTAATCACTCAAAATGAAAGATGCAATCTCTCAGTTGTTTCCAGTAAAGTTTTCAAATAATAAGATATCAAAAGGTCAACAAAAAGTGGGTTTAAAGATTTGAGCAGAACTCAGGTCTTCTAATTTGTCCTATTCAGAGCTGCTTGGCTATCAGGAATAAGCTAGAAAAGTTTAGTTTGTTAAATATAACGTTGCGATTGTTGGTTTTTGAATGAATACACCATCTAAAGTGCTGCCTACTCTAACAACCAACACTTACCTTTTTCACCTCTGTGGGTGCTCGAAGCCCCTCTGGTACTGGGTGAGCTAAGGGCAGTACTGTAGCACGCTGAAAGTGGGGATCAGGTACCTGTTCAAGTCGTGGGCGTTTGGATTCCAATGATTCGTGATCGGGCTGTCCAGCCACGCTATGGTATGACTGTTCATAGCCACTCCTCCTTTCTTGAGGCCTGAAAAACAATTTGTTTTTCCAAATTAAGTTGTCTTTTTCATCTCTCAGTAACTGAAATCCTTCCACTCCGCATCCAGTCTGATAACTCCTCTGCAGCCTCTTAAGGATTTTCACATCTTTCCTAGAGTGCGATGACCAGAATTGGGAACAACAGTCTAGTAGGAATCTAACTATGGCTTTACATAGATTCTGCATACGTTCCACCTCAATGCCTCTATTTATGAAACCTAAAATCTCATATGCTTTACTAACAACTCTCTCAGTACATCTCACCACCTTCAAAGATCATTGTACACACATTTCTGGTCTCTCTGTTCCTGTACACTCTTTGAAACTGTCCTATTAAGTCTATACTGCCTCTCCTTGGCCCTGCTACCAAAATCCATTGCATCATTCTTCTCTACATTAAGGCCCATCCGCCACTTGTGTATTTTGCTAGCCAATGACATTTTGCAATCTGTTTGTACATCCTCATCGTTTGCCACTTTGGAGTCATCAGCAAATTTTGAAACTTTATTCTGTATTGCTAGGTCCAAATAATTTACATACAGGATGAAGTCTTAGGATTGATTCACAGAGATCACCATTGCCAATCACTCACCAGTTTAATAAACTATCCAGGTAAACTACTGGTTTCCATCCATAGATATAACTTTGGAAAAAAAAATCAAGGAAGAGGTACAAATGTGCTTCTCAATGTAAACAACACCAAATAAAAATGAAATACATCAGACCCTGGAAATCTGAAATAAACACAGGCAATGTTGGAGAAACTCAGCAGGTATTGCAGCACCTCAGCTGAAAGAAAGAAAGAAAAACAAGTCCAAAATGACTCTGCGGACTGTTCCTGTGTCCACAGACAACATTAGACCTACTAAGTTTCTTCAGTATTTTTTGTGTATGCTGAAGAAATTCAACGAAATGAAATTCAAGAATTATGGTAACACGCAAAGCAGACAAAGGGAAATCAACAAACAAGGTATTTGGATTTTCAAAAGGCATTTTGATAAAATACAGCACATTGGCTACTTATGAACCCATGGTAATTGTGGTTACAAATGGCCACGGATAGAGGATTGGCTAGCCAATAGATGAGAAAGAGTTGGGATAAAGCGGGGCATTTTCAGGGCAGCAACCTGCAACTATTGGAATGGTACAGGGATCAGTGCTAAGGACACAATTATTTACAATATATGTTAATGGCTTGGATGACAAATTCTTGATGAGTTTGGAAAATCAACGGTTACTAGGAAAGGGCAAGAAAATGGGCATGAGGAGTGTCAGATCAGCCATGATCCTACTGAATGAAAGAGTAAGTTCTCGGGGCCAAACAGCCCCTATTTCTAATGGTCTTAAGTGGTGAGGATGATGCAGGAGCCTACAGTGGACTATCGATATGTAAAATAAGTGGGTGAAAACTTGGCTGATGGAAAGTAATGTGGGAAAATCTGATGTTATGCATTTTGGCAAGTAATACAGAAGAACTAAATATTATTTAAATGGGGAAAGACTGCAGAAAGCTGCAGTACAGGCTGTTTTAGAGTTCTAGTGTATGAATTACAAGCTGGCAATCAAGTTTCATAAGGTAACAGGGAATGCAAGTGGAAGGCTAGTCTTTATTTCAAAAGGAATACAGTATAAAAATAGAAAGGTCTTCCTAAAACTATACAAAGCACAAGTCAGAACACAATGGAATACGGTGAACAATTCTGAGCCTATCATCTAAGATTATCTGGAGGCAGTTCACAGAAGGATCACAAGGACGTGCCCAGGTATGGAGATATTGGGTAGGTGGGCTTGAACCCTTTAGAATTCAGGGAATGACAGGAGATCTTATTGAGAAACAAATTTCTTAGGAGGCTTTACAGAGGAGATAATGAGATACTGCTTCCACTTGTGAGTATGCCTATGATTAGACAGCATGATTTCACAGTAAAGACTCACCTATTTAGAACAGAGGTGAAAACAATTCTTTTTCTGAGGATGGTAAATTTGTGGTGTTCTTTATCACAGAAGGCAGTCAAGGCTGGACCATTAGGCATATTCAAGACTGAGATAGATATGTTTTTAATCATCAAGGCTTAAAAGAATCCAACAGGAAAATGGAGTGTAGATTATCAGAACAGCTCTGATTTCATTGAATGGTGATGTCGACTCTGGGTTGAATCGTCTACTTCAACTCCTAACTACTATGGCCTTATTTACTTTGGGGCAAAAGTGGAGGTCCAGACAACAACTGTTTTTAGTGAACACAAATTCTGGAAGCCAAACAAATACCTTATTTGCTAAGTTAAGTGATTAGTCCACCACAGTCTGTTGAGGTGGATACATCTTGATAGGTGACAATACTGTTAAATGTCTCACTGTAGGAACACCAGGGGTTTTCACCGATTTCAAACAATGCAGGTTTGTCGCACAGGGACTCTAGCTCACCTTGAATCTGTTCATCAAGAGCCATTCTCAGAACAGCAGCTCAAAGTCTGCTATTTGACAGATCAGATAGGACACAATGGAAGAAACACACGGGAGATTTCCCTTGTTTCCATTTTCTTGATTAAAAGATTGTTCACAGGTAGATCTTGCTCAGCGGGTGCCAAAACAGTAGGAGAAAAAAAACAATAAAATTCCTAGATTCGATGTTCCCAGACTTGACTATGAAACCATCCAATTCTGTGGCTCTTGGGCATAGCTTTTGTTACTTCATAGAATCAGAGAACCTCTACAGCGTGCAAGCAGGTTATTCAACCCATCGCACCCACACTGATCCTCTGAAAAGCATTTACTCAGACAGACACCCCTCCGCATTCCCGTAACCTGATTGCCCATAACCTCCATATTTCACTTTATTTAATTTTAATACGCTGTGAATGCTGCGCTCCAAGGTCTAAACAACATCGATCACAGAACCCTACAGTGTGGCAACAGGCCCCTTGGCCGAACAAGTCCACACCGTCCCTTCGAGCATTCCATGCAGACCCATTTTCCCCCCATAGCCCATCTAATCTACAGACCCCTGAACATTACAGTCAATTTAGCATGGCCAATCCACTCGGCCTGCACATCTTTGGACCGAGAGAAGAAACTGGAACACCCAGAGGAAACCCACGCAGACACGGAAGAATGCGCAAGCTCCACACAGACAGTCGCCCAAGAGTGGAATCGTACCTGGTGCTGAGGCAGCATTGTTAACCACTGAGCCACCATGCCACCCTGTGTGGGAGTAAACCGGTTGTACAAATGACGGCTTCTGGAATGTGCTGTAAACTGATGTTGGAATTGCTAACTGGAGCAGAATTGGTTTGTCTCAGGGCAGAGGCGGTATTTCTTAGAAGCCAAGTATCTTTACCAAGTAAGATTTAATCCAAGTTAACTCCGGGTTGGTTTCAACCAAAAGGAAACTAGAAAGGGGTTTTTATAAATTTTCTTCTTCTCTCAGGAGATTGTATGAGTGCAAGGTATTGGGCTGGATGGAGGGACAGAAGCAGAGAGTTTATCCATGATGGACCAACCATCTCAGTGTGGGGAAGGTGCGGTGGTCAGTTGATCTTTTCTCGTCTGTTATTTTGTGCATTGGTACGTTATAGCAAAATAGAATTTGTAACAATCAGGTTACTGTCGAAGACAGTAGTACAAGTCTTCAAAATTTTGCAGTGATATGTCAACATACATGCATCAGTGTGGTTAGCCAGGTTAGAAACATGCAAGTACAGTGCACAAACACAGACAACAATGGGCATGTAATACTTCTGGAACATAATCTGTGGGTTCTTTTATCAGTCATTTAATTGTAATATAGAGATAATTATAGAACAAAGAACAATACAGCACAGGAAGAGGCCTTCCGGCCCTCCAAGCCTATGCTGACACATTTTGCCCTTTCATACTGAAACAGTTTTCACTTACAGGATCTGTATCCCTCTATTCCCTTCCTGTTCATGTATTCGTTCAGGCCCTTCTTGAATGCTGCTATTTTGTTTGCTTCCACCAACTCCCCTGGCAGCTCGTTTCAGACATTCACCAAGCTCCGAGTGAAAAACTTTCCTTGTCCATTTTTTTCAAACTCCGCACCTCCACCTTGTGTACCCTAGTAATTGACCCCTCCAGCGTGGGGAAAAAAGCCTCATACTTTCCACTTTATCCATGTCATTCATAATTTTATTTCATGTCACCCCTCAAATGTCCTGCGTTTCAGTGAAACCAAACTCAGAAAATCCAATCTTTCTTCATAGCTAAAATCCCTGATACCATGCAACATCCTGGTGAACCTTTCCTGCACCCTCTCCCAAGCATCCACACCCTTCCGGCAGTGTGGTGACTAACACTGTAAGCAATATCCCAAGTGTGGCCTAATGAAAATTCTATAAATCTACAAATCTACAATTCTATAAATAAACCTGCCTATCCTTATACTCAATGTCCTTTCCAAAGAAGGTGAGCATGCCATTGGCCTTTTTTCACTACCTTATCTACCTGCAGTGTCACCTTCAGTGATCTGTGCACCTGCACACCCAGATCTTCTGCATATCAATACTCTTAAGGATTCTCCCATTTACTGTATAATTTCCACATGTACTTTACCTTTCAAAACGCACCAACTCATGTGTCCAGATTAAGCTCCATCTGTTACTTTTCTGCCCACTCCTCCAAGTGAACTGTACCCTGTTGTATCCTCTGACAATCCTCCTCACTATCTACAATTCTAATTTTTGTACTGTCTGCAAACTTACTAATTAGACTAGTCACACTTTCCTCCAAATTATACTCAAATTTAGTCAGAGTCATTATTAATTTTAATCTCTGGAAAAACTACCAAAATAAACTTCTTTCAGGGATTTTCTCACTCTCCTCTGCCTCATGGTTAAATGTAGTCTTTATCCATCTGTAAACTGCTTCGAGTTGTCAGAGAAAATCAAAATCTTCATGCAAGTCCTCAGCACGGAAACAAAGCAAAACAACTCTTCTCCCTCACTCCCCTGACCAATTACTGTAAACAGACAGGATGCTAGCCTGGCAATAGACGCTCACTATAACTCACCTATCAGAGGCTGGATGGAACTCCGAAAGCAGCGATGGACGTCTACGCAGCTGCTGATGCTGCTGCTGTAAGAGCTGTGAATCCTGAAGGCGATAATCTGGAACTGCAAATTCCTGCAAAACAAAAGACTTTCTGACAACAAAATCTAAATTTTATATGTGACTACAACAGCAAGTTAAAGACTAGGAATTCTGAAACATGCAATTCACTTCTCAAAGCCTGTCCACCATCTACAAGTCACAAATCAGGAACATGATGGAATATTCTCCTCGTTCCTATATTAATGCAGCTCCAATAACACTCAAGGAGCATGGAATCATCATGATGTAACTTATTTGACTGGCACCCCAACTAACATCTTCGACTTAGTACACAATGCTACCGTTTTGCATCTGTGGTCAATCTACCAGATGCATTGCAGGAACCTATCAATGTCCTTAGCCTACACCTAACAAATCTACTACCTCTGCAACCTAGAAGGACAAGGGCAGCAGACACATGGAGATAGATTATATTTACTTCTAACCACTCAACCTATTTTGCCATTCCTTCATCATCATTGGGTCAGCATCAAGGAGCTTCCTTCCTAACATCCCTGGATATATACAATCATGCAGAAACCTTTAGCGCTAGAGAATTCCAATTGTTTGGGCAAAGAAATCACTCACTTCAATTTAAAAGATTCAACCATCTATTCTGAACACGTGCTCCCATATTTAAGATTCCCTAGACAGAGAATGCCATCTCTTGCTGTTTACTCTGTCAAGCCCTTCAGAATCTTGTACATTTTAATGACAGCACCTAAACTCTTTAAAAACAAAAAGTAGGTTCAATTTATTCAGCCACTCAACACAAAACAACCCTCTTATACCAGGAACTAAATCACATGAACATTTGCTGTATTTTTGGGAGGAGAGCGAGAGAGAAAGACAGAGCACCAGCAGGCTGCCAGGAAGGTAAGGTTTTTCCCAACTTTAAAAGCTTACCTCGAGCAGGAGCGTCTTCATTTATTTGGGCAGTGGTTGAACCCGAGGCACGACACATGTAGTGTCTCCCAGCCGTCCTCCTCCTCTAACCAAAAAGAAAGACTCGGAGGTGTGTAGATACAGTAAGGCTTTTTCTACTGCACGTTTCTTTATATATATCGTGTGACTGCCAAAAACGTTTTTCATTCCTTTTTCATTTATCTAAGTTGAGTTTAACAATGTCAGGAGATCTCGCACCTGTGTTGTGCTCCTCTTACTCAATGTGGGATCTCAGGTACACGGCTGATGTCCCTGACTCCTTCACGTGCAGAAAGTGTGTCCCGCTGCAGCTCTTGTTAGACCGCATGACGGCTCTGGAGCTGCGGATGGACTCACTTTGGAGCATACGCAATGCTGAGGGGGTCATGGACAGCACACTTAGCGAATTGGTCACACCACAGATTAGGATTGCTGAGGGAGAAAGGGAATGGGTGACCAAAAGGCAGAGGAAGAGCAGGAAGGCAGTGCAGGTGTCCCCTGTGGTCACCTCCCTCCAAAACAGATATTCCATTTTGGATACTGTTGGGGGAGATGGCTCACCACGGGAAGGCAGCAGTAGCCAGGCTCATGGCACCGTGGCTGGCTCTGCTGCACAGAAGTGCGGAGGAAAAAAAGGGTAGAAGGGCGACAGTCATTGGGCATTCAATTGTAAGGGGAGTAGATAGGCGGTTCTGTGGTCAAAAACGAGGCTCCCGATGGCATGTTGCCTCCCAGGTGCACGGGTCAGGGATGTCAGATCAGCTGCAGAACATTCTGACGGGGGAGGGGGAACAGCCAGTTGTCATGGTGCATATAGTCACCAATGATGTAGGTAGAAAACAGGATGAGGTCCTACATGCAGAATTTAGGGAGTTAGGAGCCAAGTTAAAAAGTAGGACCTCAAAGGTAGTAATCTCAGGATTGCTACCAGTGCCACGTGCTAGTCAGTGCAGAAATGAAAGAATAGCCAGGATGAATGCGTGGCTTGAGAGATGGTTCAGGAGGGAGGGGTTCAGATTTTTGGGACATCGGGACTAGTTCTGGGGAAGGTGGGACTATTACAAATTGGACGGTCTACACCTGGGCCGGACTGGAACCAATGTCCTTGGGGGTGCTTTTGCTAATGCTGTGGGGGAGGGTTTAAACTAATGTAGCAGGGCCCGGGAACCAAATATTGGGCAGAAAGGAGGTAGTAACAAAAGCCCGCAGAGAACTAGATAATGGAGGCAGTGTGACTCAAGGGAATAGTAGTCGGGGAGCAGATGATGAACACAAAGGGACAAGTGGTCTGAGGTGCATTTGTTTTAATGCGAAAAGTGTAGTAGATAAGGCAGATGAACTTAGGGCTTGGATTGGTACCTGGGAGTATGATGTTATTGCTATTACTGAGACTTGGTTGAGGGAAGGACATGATTAGCAACTAGTTGTCCCAGGATACCGATGCATCAGGTGGGATAGAGAGGGAGGTAAAAGGGGTGGAGGAGTTGCAATACTGGTCAAAGACGATATCACAGCTGTACTGAAGCAGGGCCCCATGGAGGACTTAAGCAGTGAGGCAATATGGGTAGAACTCAGAAATAGGAAGGATGCAGTAACAATGTTGGGGCTGTACTACAGGCCTCCCAACAGCGAACGTGAGACAGAGGTAGAATTACGTAAACAGATAATGGAAAGGTGTAGGAGAACAGGGCGGTGGTGATGGGAGATTTTAATTTTCCCAACATTGACTGAGATTCACTCAGTGTTAGGGGTCAAGGTGGAGCAGAATTTGTAAGGTGTGTCCAGGAAGGTTTTCTAGAGCAGTATGTATGTAGTCCAACTTGGGAAGGGACCATAGTGGACCTGGTGTTGGGGAATGAACCTGGCCAGGTGGTTGAAATTACAGTAGGGGACTACTTTGGAAATAGTGACCATAATTCCATAAGTTTTACAATACTCATAGACAAGGATGGGAGTGGTCCTAATGGAAGAGTTCTAAACTGGGGGAAGGCCAACTATACCCACATTTGGCAGGATCTGGGGAATGCAGACTGGGAGAAACTGAAGGTAAATCCACATTTGAGATGTGGAAGGCTTTTAAAGAGAGGTTGATTAGCGTGCAGGAGACACATGTTCCTGTGAAAATGACGGATAGAAAAGGCAAGATTAGGGAACCATGAATGACAGATGAAATTGAAAGCCTAGCCAAGAGGAAAAAGGGAGCATACATGAGGTCTAGGTGACTGAAGACAGACGAAGCTTTGGAAGAATATTCAGATTTGCCCTACATTCTCAAACGAGGGATTAAGAGGGCTAAGAGAGGACATGAGACATTGCTGGCAAACATGGTTAAGGAAAATCCCAAAGCCGTTTATTCATATATAAATAGCAAGAAGGTAACTAGAGAAAGGATTGGCCCACTTAAGGGCAAAGAAGGAAAGTTATGCACTGAGTCAGAGAAAAAGGGTGACATTCTTAACGAATACTTTGCATCGATGTTTACCAAGGAGAGGGACATGACAGATATTGAGGTTAGGGATAGATGTTTGCTTACTCTAGGTCACGTTGACATAAGGAAGGAGAAGTGTTGGATATCCTAAAAGACATGAAGGTGGACAAGTCCCCTGGTTTGGATGGGATCTATCCCAGGTTGTTGAGGGAAGAGAGAGAGGAAATAATCAGGGCCTTAACAGATATCTTTGCAGCATCCTTAGACACTGTTGAGGCCCCGGAAGATTGGAGAATTGCTAATGTTGTCCCCTTGTTTAAGAAGGGTAACAAAGATGATCCAGGTAATTATTGACCAGTGAGCCTGACGTCAGTGGTTGGGAAGCTACTGGAGAAGATACTGAAGGATAGGATCTATTTCCATTTGGAAGAAAACGGGCTTATCAGTGATAGGCAACATGGTTTTGTGCAGGGAAGGTCACGTCTTACCAACTTAATAGAATTCTTTGAGAACGTGACAAAGTTGATTGAAGAGGGAAAGGCTGTAGATGTCATATACATGGACTTCAGTAAGGGGTTTGATAAGATTCCCAATGGCAGGCTGATGTTCAAAGTGAAGTTGCATGGGGTCCAGGGTGTGCTAGCTAGATGGATAAAAAAAACTGGAGACAGTAGTAGTAGAAGGGAGCTTCTCAAATTGGAGACCTCTGACGAGTGGTGTTCCACAGGGATCTGTGCTGGGGCCACTACTGTTTGTGATATATGTCAATGATTTGGAGGAAGGTGTAGGTGGTCTGATCAGCAAATTTGCAGATGACACTAAGATTGGTGGAGTAGCTGATAATGAAGGGGGCTGTCAGACATTACAGCAGAATATAGATAGACTGGAGAGTTGGGCAGATAAATGGCAGATGGAGTTCGATCCGGGCAAATGCGAGGTGATGCATTTTGGAAGATCTAATTCAAGGGTGACCTATACAGTAAATGGAAAAGTCCTAGGGAAAATTGATGAACAGAGAGATCTGGGTGTTCAGGTCCATTTTTCCCTGAAGGTGGCAACGCAGGTCAATAGGGTGGTCAAGGCGGCGTATGGCATGCTTTCCTTCATTGGACGGGGTACTGAGTACAAGAGTTAGCGGGTCATGTTACAGTTGTATAAGACTTTGGTTCGGCCAGATTTGGAGTACTGCGTACAGTTCTGGTCGCCACATTACCAAAAGGATATGGACGCTTTGGAGAGGGCGCAGAGGAGGTTCACCAGGATGTCGCCTGGTATGGAGGGTGCTAGCTATGAAGAGAAGTTGAGTAGATTAGGGTTATTTTCATTGGAAAGACAGAGATTAAGGGGGGACCTGATTGAGGTCTATAAAATCATGAGGGGTATAGACAGGGTGGATAGCAAGAAGCTTTTTCCCCCCCAGAGTGGGGGACTCAATTACTAGGGGTCATGAGTTCAAAGTGAGAGGAGGAAAGTTTAAGGGAGATATGCGTGGAATGTTCTTTACGCAGAGGGTGGTGGGTGCCTGGATCGCGTTGCCAGCGGAAGAGGTAGATGCAGACACGTTAGCGTCTTTTAAAGATATCTCTGGACAGGTACATGGATGGATGGGAAGCAAATGGACACAGACCCTTAGAAAAAGACGACAGGTTAGACAGAGAATCTCAATTGGTGCAGGCTTGGAGGGCCGAAGGGCCTGTTCCTATGCTGTAATTTCTTTGTTCCTTGTATACCTCCGAGGTAAGTACTTTGTATCTTTCCTGAGATACAGAGGCCAACTCTGTACACAGTACTCCAGGTCCTGTCTCACTACAGGCTTTTCCAATTGGGAGATGGCTACTTTACTTTCATATTGTAATCTTACAAACATACCAAAAATAAGCACAGTAGTCAATTTGGCCTCTAGAATCCGCTCCATCATTCCATAAAATAATGGCTCACCTGACTGCATTATTAAATCCACTTTCCCGCATTCCCTGATAAACTTCCACCTATTTGCTTAACACAAATCTAACTACCTTTATCTTAAAAGTATTCAACGATTTTGCTTCCATCACCCTTTTAGAAGGGAAACTTCAAAGCCTCAACTCTCAAGAGAAAGAACACTATTTTTACAAAAGCAACCCTTAGTTCTAGATACTCTCACATAACAGGAAACATCCTCATCATACCTACCCTGTGAGACCCCTCGAGAACATGTGCATCTCAAACAAGTCACCTCTTCCTCTTCTAAACTTCAGCAGATGCAAACCTAGTCTATTTAACCTTCCTTTAAAATAAAATTCTCACTCTACAGGAAATATTCTGGTCAAAAAAAAAGTTGCTGGAAAAGCTCAGCAGGTCTGGCAGCATCTGTGAAGAAGAAAAAAAAAATCACAGTTAACGTTTTGGGTCCGGTGACCCTTGCTCAGAACGGACCTGAAACATTAGCTGATTTTTTCCTGCACAGATACTGCCAGACCTGCTGAGCTTTTCCGGAATCTTCTGTTTTTGTTCCTGATTTACGACATCTGCAGATCTTTTGTTTTTTATATTCTGGCAAACCTTCTCTGAACTGTTTCCCATTCAACACATTTACTTAAGCTGACCATAACGGTACACTGGACTTCTACTTTTGTATTCCACCATCCTGACAATAAATGATAAAATTTTATTAGGTGTTCTGTAGGAAGGATGCAAGCATACTGGAGACAGTGCTGAAGTGGTTTACAAGAATTATTTAAGGGAGATACTTTAGATATGAAGATAGGTTTAAAAAAGTAGGAATGTGCTCCATGGAGAGAAGGTGGTTAGGAGGAGATCTGTTATAAATTTTAAAAACCAGGAGGGGTTCCGTTAAAGTAAATAAAGAGAATCAGTCCCCAGTTACACCATCTACAAGATGCACTGCAGAAGTTCACCAAGTGCTCCTTAGTACCTTCCAAATCCATGACTGTAACCATCTACAAGGACAAGGTCAACAGATATATGGTATCATCACCACTTACTAATTCCCCTCCAAGCCACACACTGCTCTGACTTGAAAATATATCAACATTCCTTCAGCGTCAACAGGTTAAAATCCTGCAGCTTCTTCCTTAATGGAATTGAGGGTCTACTTACAGCAAATAGGCTGCAGTGGTTCCAGGCAGTTGCTCATCAAAACTTTCTCAGGGGTAACTAGAGATGCGTAATAAATGCTGGTCCAGTCAGCAACACTTACATCCTACGCATGATTAAATAAAATAGGTGACACCAACACGCTCGTCATTGATTTAGTAATGAACACCCATTCATAGGGCAAGGTGTGGATCCAGGGTCACGTATAAGCCAGATCAGATGAATGTGGCAGACTACCTTTCTTAAAAGGATATTAGTGAACCAGTTAGGCTTTTTACAATAATTGACGGTGGTTACATAGTCATCACCGCTTGGTTAACATTTTATTTCAAATTTTTATTGAGTCTCAATACTGGGGAATTAAAGCCAGTTCAACCAAACTCTGTAGATAGAGAAGGTAATTGTCTGGTATTTAAGCACAGGTAAGGGTGCTGTCTGTAGATGAAATAGTGTATTTTATTACGTGCTTCAAAATCTTAAAATTTAAAATCTCTGCCTCGCACTTGCCAGGATGGGTGCAGCCCCAATAATACTCAAGAGGCTTGTCACCATTCAGGACAAAGCAGCTTCACTTGACTGCCACAACTTCCAGAAGCATCCACTCCTTCCACCACTGATGGCATCTTCCAACCATATGGCTACATCTACCTGGAAGGACAAAGGCAGCAGATACATGGGAACACAACCACCTTCAAGATCTCCTGTAAGTCACCCACCATCCTGACATCACAGGTCCTTCACTGTCCTTGGGTCAAAATCTTGGAATTCCCTCCCTAACGGTATTGTGGGTCAACCTACAGCACATGGACTAGTGGTTCAAGGCGGCAGCTCACGACCACCTTCTCAAGGGCAACTAGGGACAAACAATAATGCTGGCAAGCAAGCAATGTCCACATCCCACAAATTAATAAATTTTAAAAAATGACAGACAACTGGGTTCAAATGAGTCTTAATCAATATAGAGAGTGTAGCAGCATTCTTAAGGAGGAAATCAGGAAAGCAAAGAGGGAATGTGAGACAGCAGTGGCAGATGACCTTGACGGATAATCCAAAGATATTCTATAAGTACATTAAGAGTAAGAGGGTAATGAGGCAGGGGTTAGGGCCCATTAAAGGTCAAAGAGGTCGCCTTTATGTTGAACACCAGGAGATGAGAGAGATATTGAATGAATATCTCAAGTCAATTTTACTGTGGAGAAAGAAATGGAGGCTAGAGAACATGGGGAAATAAATATTTACGTTTTAAAAACAGTCCACAATACAGAATACGACATTCTTGAGGTCTCAGAGAATATAAAGCTGGATAAATCTCAAGGAACTGATCTAATGTCTCCCAGAACGCTGTGGTAAGTAAGGAAGGAAATTACAGGGGGGCCGTCATAGAAATATCTGCATCACCAAAAACTATGGGGAAGGTGCCTGAAGTCTAGCTATTTAAAAAAGGCGATACGGAAAAGCCAGGGAACTATAGACCTGTGAGCCAAACATCAATGGTGGGGAAGTTGTTGGAGGGGATCCTGGGGGACAAGATTTTAATGCATTTGGAAAGGCAAGGGCTGGTTAAGAATAGTCTACATAGCTTTGTGTGTGGGAAATTGTGTTTCACTAACTTGATTGAGTTTTTTGAAGAAGTAACAAAGAGGATCGATGAAGTCAGAGCGGAGGACATGATCTATATGGACTTGAGTAAGGCATTCAACAAGGTTCCACATGGTAGACTAGTCATCAAGCTTAGATCACTTGGAATACAGGGAGAACTAGTCATTTGGATATAGAACTGGCAAGAAGGTAGAAGGTAAAGGGTGGTAGAGGTGGGTTGTTTTTCAGACTGGAGACCTGTGACTAGCGGTGTACCACAAGGATTGGTTCTGGGCCCACAGCTTTTTGTCATTTATATAAACGATGTGGATGTGAACATAAGAGGCACGGTTAGTAAGTTGGCTGATGATGCCAAAATTGGTGGTGTAATGGACTGCAAAGAAGGTTAACTCAGAGGACAATGGGACCTTGACCAGATAGGCCAATGGGCCAAGAATTGGGGATGGCATTTAATTTAGATAAATGGAAGGTGCTGTGTTTTGGAAAGGCAAATTAGACCTCGACTTATACACTTAATGGCAAAGACCTGGGAGCGTTGCTGAACAAAGAGACTTTGGAGTACAGGCTCACAGTTCCCTGGAAGTGAATTCCCAGGTAGACAGGAGAGTGAAAGCAATGTTTGTTATGCTTGCCTTTTTTGGTCAGAACATTTGAGTACAGCAGTTGAGAGGTCATATTGTGGCAGTACACGACATCAGTTAGGCCACTTTTGGCATACTATTCTGATCTCCCTGCTCTAGGAACAATGTTACAAAACTTAAAACTGTTCATAACAGGTTACAAGGATGTTGCCTGGGTTGGTGCCTTTGAGGTATAAGGAGAGGCTAAATAGGCGGGGATTATTTTACCGAGAGGGTCAGAGGAGTGACATTATAGAGGTTTATAAAATCATGAGGGGTATAGAGAGAGTAAATAGCCTTTGTCCAGGGCAGGGCAGTCTAAAACTCGAAGACATTAATTTAAGGTGAGAGGGGATAGGTTTAAAAGGGACCTAAGTCCAACATTATCACACAAAGATTGGCAACTTGTGTGGAATGAGCCACCAGAGGAAACAATGGAGACTGTTACAATTATGTTTAAAAGGCATCTGGAAGGAATGGTTCACAGGGCAATGGACCAAATGCTGGTAAAAAGGTACTAGATTAATTTGGGTATCTGGTTGGCAAGGACAAGTTGGACTGAAGAGGTTATTTCCATGCTGCACAGCTCTACAGCTCTATGACTGGAGGGTGGCTAATGTTGTGCCTTTAAAAAGGAATGAGAAACAGAGGAACTCAAGACCTGTGAGTCTGACATCAATTTGGGTAAGTTAGAGGTGATTCTAAAGGATAGGAGTTTTAAATATTTAGAAGCAAAAAATTATTAGGGATAGTCAGCATGTTTCGTCAGAGGACTTTGGGCGGTATTGTAGAACAGAGGGTTCTCGGGGTTCAGGTACCTAATTCTTTGAAGTTTGCATCACATATCGAGAAGGTGGTTAAAAAGGTATCTGCATGCTTGTCTTCATCATCAGTCCCTTGAGTTTAGGAGTTGGGAAGTCATGTTGAAGTTATACAGGACATTGGTGAAATCTCTTCTGGAATATCGTGTCTAGTTCTGGTCACATAGTTATAGCAAGGGTATTATTAAGCTGGAGAGAGTTCAGAAGAGATTTACCAGGATGTAGCGAGGTATGGAAGGTTTGAGTTATAAATAAAGGCTGGAAATGCTGGGACATTTTTCCACTGGAGCATATGAGGTTGAGAGATGACCTTATAGAAGTTTATAAAATAACGAGGGATATTGATAGACAACAGCAGTTGTCTTTTCTCTCGGGTGAAGGATTTCATGACAACGAGGGCACATTTTTAAGGGGAGAAGAGAAAGATTTTTAAGAAGACAAGGAGCAATTTTTTTGTCACAAAGTGTGGTTTGTGCAATGAACTTCCTGAGAAAGTGATGGATGTGGGTATACTTACAACATTTGAAGGACATTTAGATAAGTACATAAATAAGGAGAGGTTTGGAGGGATACGGGCCAGGACCAGGCATGCAGGACTAGTTTAGTTTGGGATTATGTTTTGCATGGGCAGCAAATACATACATTAATAATTTTGATATGGAAGTACAGATCACAATTACTGAAATTTGTTGATTACCTAAACTTGGAAGAATAGCAAATTGACAGAATCATAATAGACTCCGAGAAAACACAGGCTAAAGAAATGAAGTAACATGGCAGATGAAGTTCAACATAGAAGAGTGAGCAATGATACATTTTGGTAGGATATACATTTTCTAATCAAACTGTTCAGAAATGTTATTACATAATTCTGGAGCAGGTGGGAATTGAACACAGGCTTTCTGGTCCAGACACAGAGACATTACCACTGCACCAAAAAAGATTTGATGTTGGTAGGGTTGTGAGACGAGACCATATAAGCTACCAAATACTGTTTTAAAATGGGTGCAGGAAGACATATTTGAATGTAGCTATAAGAGTCATTTAAAATAATTAAAGGTTTTGACAAGGAGAAACTGTTTCTAGTGGTGGGGCAAATAACCAGAGGAAACAGATTTCAAATGTTTAGCAAAAGAGCCATCACTAACATGAGAAGGCTTTTGTTCCCTTTTACTCAGTGACATACTGTGTTCCAGAATTCACTATCTGAAAGGGTGGTGGAACAGATTCAATCATAACATTCAAACCGACAGTGGATAATTGGTTGAAAAGGAAACAATTACTGGTCCAGGGAGAAAGAGAAACACAGAATGGGACTAATTTGACAACTGTACTGAAGAGCTAAAAGGCACTATGGGCTGAAGGCCTCCTCCTATTGTTTTATTTAATGACCTCTGTAATGCGATCTAGTGTAAAGGATCGTCATTATTGGTAGTGGGATTGATGATATACTGTATAGGGTAAAATATTCATATACTTGTGAGTAAGCCAAGATGTGACAAAATAATTTCAGAGATAATGGGAACTGCAGATGCTGGAGAATTCCAAGATAATAAAATGTGAGGCTGGATGAACACAGCAGGCCAAGCAGCATCTCAGGAGCACAAAAGCTGACGTTTCGGGCCTAGACCCTTCATCAGAGAATGAAGGGTCTAGGCCCGGAACGTCAGCTTTTGTGCTCCTGAGATGCTGCTTGGCCTGCTGTGTTCATCCAGCCTCACATTTTATTATCTGTGACAAAATAATTGTCACTTTTCACTTAGAAGCAGCAAATTATTACTTTATCAGTTTAAAACTAATGCCATTTTAAAGCTATGAGAGCGTAGAATCATTTCTGATTTAAGAATGTTTGAAGGTTATCTGTTAATGTATGAAAACAAAAGTGACAACAAGCATGCTGGTCACTCAGAGTTGTAGCAAGATTAAAAGCAAAAAGAGAAGGTTTCAGTAGATTTGTTTCATGTTGCTTTCTTATTGCAGGTGTATGGAGGTAACCTTCTGTCTGCATTGTACCAAACTGAACAGAGATTGCTGACTGTTGTGTTCAAGCCATGCTGCACCTAATGTGTGAACTTACCAAATGCTTTGTTTCTATTTACACACTGAGTAAAAGGGTCATGGTCTAGGGCACAAAGTTCAGAGTGCAATCCCTTGGCTGCACTGCCCCTGATCCTTCTTCCATGAAAACTTTTCAACTTCTAAAATGAAATGGACATTATCTTCAAACACAATTATTCAAAGTACCGGTAACCCACTGAAGTTCAGCACGTTTAGTTCCAGTATTTCAGGTAACAGAGGTGCAAGATTTATTACACCTTCAGTATAATCATAAAAGAAACACAAGGTTACACAATACACTTGTCAGTGGAATGTTACTAAGTGAAAATGCTTAGCCATGAACTCTTGATGAAGAATTTTCATGTTTCAGTTCTATTACCAATAAAGGTGCGTGTGTGACTGTGTGGTGAGGCAGGGACCAAGTGATAGAAGAGTAAATCTCCATTCCCTTATTTCCTCATAACCATGATGGAAAAATATTAAACCAAAACAAACATGCTCAAAATCACCTGGTCAAATTGATTTATTGGAAAGAAACTCTAGTACGTATTTAGTATAAAACTAGGTCTTCCTTCAATTGGAGAAGTGTGCCACCACAATACTGAACAGTGCAAAATGTCCTTCACTTCAGACAAATAAACAGGAGAGTGCAACAGTGCTTCACACAATGGTATAAAAAAAGGTCACACCAAATGTGGGCCAAAGAACCTCAAGGTTCAGGTGATATCAGGAGGCAGCGGTTGCAGATAAAAAAGACTGTACACATTGCAATGTCTTGATGATTCATTGTCTGTTGAAAGTCCACGGTCAGTAAGCTTCGCATGTCATGAAGGCGTGATCAGATTCAGAGTGAGACAGCCCAAGTGAGTATATAGTTCAGAGAATTTGAAGCAGCATGGAAATTCAGGGTTATTTTGGCTCATAGTTTGTAAGTTTTTTTAAAAAAACTGAATAAGTAGAAGCCTAGGTTCAGGAATCCAGTACCAAAAATAAGTTACATCACAAATAAGCTGTAAGTACATTGGTTGGACATAGCCACTAATTCGACTTTTTTTTATAGGTTACTTTCAAACTGAAGGTAAAAGGGGTAATTCTGCAGGCTACAAACTAAGACCAGTACAAAACATTTTACAAAAAATAAGAATTAGGTGATTAAAATAGATATGCAGGGGCAGGCAATGAGTTGCGCCTGCATGATGTGGGAACTGCTGGACTCCATTGTGGTTCATTATGACCATGTCTGCAGCAAGTGTTGATTGCTTGAGGAACTCCTTTTCAGATTGAATGAGCTGGAATCCGAGTTACAAAACTTCAACACATTAGGGAGAGAAAGAGTTACCTGGATGCTAAGGTGTTCAGCCCAGATGTTATCTAACAAGTTTGAGGTTCTTGCTCACTGTATAGATGAATAGGTGCTGTAGGGAAGATGAGCAAACTGAAATACGACTGGGAAGAAAACAGAAATAAAGTTGTCATTGGGGGAAAAAGTATAGTCAGGGAAATAGACACTGCTCCATGGCCAGGGCTAGAGTCTTGAAGGTAATATTTAATACAGAAGATTGCAAGAATTTTTTTTTCTAAGATATGTAAACGATAAGAGAGGCATGATTGGACATTAGGCCGTTGGCTAGAGAAACAGTAATAGGGAACAAAGAAATGGCAAAGGAAGTGAATAGTATTTTGCATCAATTTTCACAATAGAAGACACCAGTAGTATAGCAGAATGTCAAGAGAGTCCGGGACAGACGTGAATGTACTGATCATCACTTAGGAAATGCTGGGGTAGGTCAAAAAGTCTGAAGGTGGATAAACTGCTTAGACCAGATGGATGACACCAGAGTCAAGGAGATGATAGCTCAGGAGATTGTGGAGGCATTGGTATGATCTTTTAGGAATCACTGGAATCAGGGAGGGTTCCAGAGGACTGGAAAATGACTAATGTAACACCACTAATATCAACAGAGGGAGTCAGAAGACAGGAAACTTGAGGTCAGTTAGCCTGACCTTGGGCACTGGTAAGATTTTGGAAGTTCGTTAATAAGGATGAGATTGCAGAGTACTTGGAAGTGCACACTGAAATTGTGCTGAGTCAGCACAGCTTCATCAAGAGGAGTTCATACCTACCAAATCTGTGAGAATATTTTGAGGAGCTAATAAGCAAGTTAATCAAAAGAGCGCCAATGGTCATGATCTATTTGGATTTCCAGAAGGCCTTTGACAAGGTGCCGCACAGGAGGCTGTTAAATAAGACAAGAGTCCACGGTGTTCAGGCCAAAGTACTGGCATGAAGAGAGGATTGGCTGACTGGCAGAGGCCAGGGAGAGGGGATAAAAGAGTCTTTTTCAGGATGGCTGCCAGTGACCAGTGAACTTCCACAGGGGTCAGTGTTGGGACCACAACTATTCATGTCAGATATTAATGATCTGAACAAAGAAAACTAAGGCCATTGCTACTAAATTTGCAGATGGCACAAACGGGTGGAAGGACAGGTAGTGTTGAGGCGAGAGAGATAACAAAGTGTAGAGCTGGATGAACACAGTAGGCCAAGCAGCATCTTAGGAGCACAAAAGCTGACGTTTGGGCCCAGACCCTTCATCAGAAAAAGCGTTGGAGGCTGCTTGAGGGGAAATTGGACAGATGAGGAGAGTGGGCAAAGAAGTGGAAAATGGAATACAATGGGAGAAACTGTCGGGTTCTGCACTTTGGTAGGAAGAACAGAGGTGGAGAGTATTTTCTCTAAATGGGGAAGGACCTCAGAAATCTGAAGCTCAAAGAGACTTGGGTGTGCTAGTTCAGGATTCTCGTACAATTAACGTGCAAGTTCAGTTGTATATTAGGAAGGCAAATACAATGACCACATTCATTTCAAGAGGGCTAGAATACAAGAGCAGATATGCACTGCTGAGACTGTACAATCTCTGGTTAGATTGCAGTTGGAATATTGAGAGCAGCTTTTAGCCACAATTTTAAGGAAGGATATGCTGGCTATGGAGGAAGTTTACAAGAATGATCCCAGGGATCAAGAGCTTATCACTGAGTGGTCAAGGACTCTGGGACTATACTCGATGTAGTTAAGGATGACGCAGCAACTGATTAAAAAACAGAGTGCTGACAGGCCTGGACAGAGTAGTCATGGAAATGTTTCTACTAGGAGGAGAGAACAGAACCCAACGTTAAAGCTTCCGACAACTCTTTAGAACTAAGAAGAGGAATGATGAATCTGAGGAACTTATTGCCACAGGGGCTATGGACACTAAGTCATTGAACGTGTTCAAGACTGAGATAGATAGGTTCTTCACTGGGAAGGAGATCAAGGATTACGGGGAGAAAGCAGGAGAATGGGTCGAGAAACAGATCAGCCATGATCAAATGGTGGGGCAGACTCAGTGAACTGATTGGTCTAATTCTGCTCCTTTTGTCTTATGGTCACCATAAAATTAAAACCTCAGCAAAGACTTATGCATGGCTTTTGTAAGGCTTCATTTTGATGCACTGTTAAATTTTCATCTCTTTTCTGTAAGAGAGAAACTTAGATGGAATCTTAGAATCACAGAACCTCTGCAGCGTGAAAGCCAGCCATTCAGCCCACGGAGTCCAAACCAACCCTCTGAAGTGCATACTACCTATATCCAACCCCCTCAACGAGATTCCGGTAACCCTGTATTTACCATGGTTAATCCACCTAACCTACTCATTCATGGACAATTTAGGACAGCCAATCCACCTCACCTACACTTATCTGGATCTGATTCAAGTCTATTTTTCATTCATTTATAGGTTGGCAATATCACGAGGAAAGAGTACAGTTATTGTTCATCTCAAATTGCTCCACAGACAACAAAGCTTAGGAAGAGGTTATTTAGTCCTTTGCACCTGAATTTATCAATTAATAACATTATGTCTACTCCAATTGTGGTCTCCATTCTATTTTCCAGTTTCACCCATATCCCTGACTGCCCTATTTGATAAAAATAAGGCTAACCAATCATGAATGAATGCAATGATCCAGTTTTCACTACTTTCCATGGAAGAAACTAGCCTTCTCAAACTGTTGCATCCATTGTGCTGCTGAAAAGCTGTTTGAGGGTTTTGACCCAATGACAATGAAATAATTTTTACATAATCACAAATTACAATGGTTTCATAGAAACAGAAACTCTCAGAAGATTAAGGCCATGGATATAATGCAAGTGGATAATCTGCTAGGAGAATCAAGGGTCATGGGTAAAGGGCAAGAAAGTGTACATGAGCAGTATCAGATCAGCCATGAATGTACTGAATGGCAGACCAGGCTTGGGAGGCCGAATGGCGGCCTCCTGTCCCTATTTCTTATGGTAGTGTGGCCTAATAAAACTTGCAGTCATGTGTTCCAAATGAAGGAATCAGTGTTAAGATTGCAACTTCTGAGTTCACTCCAAAATAGAAATTTGGAACTGAAATCTGTTCAAGACTTAACAATGTCCTTCAGCATAGAAAAATACATAAGGAAAAGGCTTGTTAAAGTATATGTGAAGAAGATATTTCTATATTAAGGTCAGAATTAAGGGACATAAATAAAAGATAGTAGTTAAGTCCAATTAGGAATTCAGGAGCACAACCTTAAGCATGGTAGTACGGATGCTGGAGATCTAAAATAAAAACAGAAGTGCTAAAGACACTCATCAGATCTAACAATATCTGTGTAGAGACAAAGTTAACATTTCAAGTATAACTCCTCTTCAGTTCTGAGAAAGCCAGTCTCTCAAGTACTTTTTTTTCATTTTTTTAACCAGAGACTGGTTAGAATGTGGAACTCAATACTACATGAATTGGTTGTATTAAGCAGGATAGAGACATGTAAGGAGAAGTTAAACATATGACGGAAGAAGAAATAGAAAGAAGTAAAAATACAGGCAGAGTGATCATAACCTATCATAAACCTCACATCTCATCATATCCCATACAATCGTAAGAATATGTTGCAAGTTGTTTGGCCATTTGAGCCAACCCTGGAATTAAGACCACAGGTAATCTGCTTGTGTGTTGAATTCTACATTCCCATCAACTCTTGATAACCTCTAATCCCCTTGTTGAACAAAACTATCTACCTCCACCTCAAAAATATACAATGACTTGCCTTCACTACCTTCTGAGGCGGAGTTCCAAAATTCACACAACGCACTGAGATAGGAGATTATCTCTGTCCTAAAATGGTGGCATCTTTAAAAATCTGTCCTCAGTACTGGACTCACTCACAAGAGGAAACATCATTTCAACATTCATCTAGCCTAGATCTTTCAGGATCCTACATTTTTCAAGAGGTCATCATCTGGAAAGAGAACCCTTATCTCCATTCACTGTTGGCTGCCATTAGCCAATTCTGCCTCCATACCAGTATACTGCAGGGCAGCACGGTGGTTAGTATAGCTGCCTCACAGCACCAGGACTCAGGTTTGATTCCACCCTCAGGGTTGTGTTGAGTTTGCACATTCTCCCCGTGTTTCCATGGATTTCTTCTGGGTGTTCGATTCTCTCCCACAGTCTAAAGATGTACAGGACAGGTTAAGTGGAATGGCCATGCTAAATTGCCCATAGTGTCCAGGGATGTGCAGACTAAGTGGACTGGCCACGGGAAATGCAGGCTTACAGGGATAAGGTAGGGAACGTGGGTCTGGGTAGGTTGTTCTTTGGAGAGTCAGTGTGGACATGATGGGCTGAATGGTCTGTTCTGCACTGTAGGAATTCTATGATTAGTGGGGTACAGAAATAGTACTTGGCACACCTAAAGGTCAAGCATCAACCTCATGAAGCTACAGAACGATGTTAACACATTCTATACAGCATGCAACAGGCTGCATGTGTAAGTAATTAGTGCATGACACCAGCTTAGGCTTTTTGTAATTCCCCACTATCTCCCAGTTTCTCAGTTTTCTGAAAGGGTAAAATAGGAGTTGACAACAAACACACGACAATTCAGGCATAAATTCTAGAAAATGAATCTTCAAGGCAATTAAATGAGCACCAGGAGCCCAGAGGCTGGGTAATGCAAAGCCCAAAGACCAACTCTATGGATAGACATTTGTCACAATAGTTTCTAAAACATCATCGGATTTCCTAAACATTCTTATTTCTGAATGTAATATCATTCATGCTCTACCTTCTTAGCATTCTTAGTGTTAATTCATGTCTCAGCTCTATCACCGAAGACACAGAGAACCAAAGAACAATCTTACAATGTACTTCAGCATTGTTCAAAATGGAATTAGCTGAACAATCGGACAAGAGCCAAAACAGTGTAGGTTGCTGCACAAGGTCAACCAATACCTGACAGCTTACCTGCTGGTGCCTGCTGTTGGAGAAGCTATACTGAATTGCATGAGTTGGGTATCGGTTTGGTTCTGCACCAAATGGACCTTGACCTTGGGGGTAACCTGAACTTGACATTTTTGGGCAGTCTGTCATTCAAATGTTTCCTGGGAATCAAGCCATCATATGATCATGTTTCTAAGAACAACCTGAAGGGGAAAAAAATGCAAAGATAATATCAGTTTAAGCCACATGACTGCCAACAGCATAGAACATAAAATAGTACAACACAGAACAGGCCCTTCGGGCACCATGTTGTGCCAACTTATTATCCTACTAAGATCAAACTACCCTGCATACCCTACATTATTCCGTCCTCCACGTGCCCATCCAAGAGTTGTTCAAAAGTCTCTGAAGTATCTGGCTCCACTAGCACTGCCAGCAGTGCATTCCACATACCCATCACTCTGTGTAAAGAACCTACCTCTGACATCATCCCTATACCTTCATCCAATCTCCTTAAGATTATGCCCTCACATAACACATTTCTGCCTTGGGCTATCAAGTCACCTCTCATCCTTCTTTAATCCAGTGAGAAAAGCCCTAGCTTCCGCATCCTCATAAGACCTGCCCTCCAGTCCAGGCAGCATCCTGGTAAATATCCCCTGCACCCTCTCTAAAGCTTCCACTTCTTCCCTATAATGAGGTGACCGGAACCGAACACAATATTCCAAGTGTGGTCTAACCAGGATTTTATAGAGCTACAGCATAACTTCATGGCTCTTAAATGCTTAAACTCAATTCCCCTGCCAATGAAAGCCAACACACCATATGCCTTCTTTACAACCCTATCAACTTGGGTAGCAACTCTGAGGGATCTATGGATGTGGACCCCAAGATCTCTGTTCCTCCACACTGGCAAGAATCCTGCCATTAACCCTGTATTCTGCAATCAAATTCAACTTTCCAAAATGAATCGCTTTACACTCTTCTGGGTTGAATTCCATCTGCCACTTCATTGCCCTTCACTGTATCCTGTCAATGTCCCGTTGCAACCTACAACAGACAACATGCTGTTCACAACTCCACAACCTTTGTGTCATCAGCAAACCTACTAACCCACCCTTCCATTTCCTCATCCAAGTCATTTTATAAAGATCACAAAAAGCAGAGGTCCCAGAACAGATCTCTGTGGAAAAGCCCCATTCCATTTGATGCGTATTTTGCCAAGAATCCTTTTAAACACCAGAAAGAACTGAATTTCACCTACATTTCTTGTTCTGATCAATAGTAAATACAGATTTACACAAAACATATACACAATGATTCTACTGCTGCACATTAAACCAGCTACAGCTATTTTCCTCAGTGCATTTGACACTTCCACTAGAAGTACTTATGGTCTAATTCATAAATTAACTGAAATCTGATTGCATTTATTCTGCAGTCAAACTTGTAGAAATATCAAAATCAATAGTTCGTATCAATTCTCCCAGTTCCCTCAAACAGGTATTTTCCATAAACCCGATTTTTCACCCAGATTTTTCTTGAACATGGCCCTAAGCAGGTGGACCCTACCAACAGCTCGCATCATCTGTTACAATTAATTGTGAACTGAAAGAAGTGGAGCAGATGAGCCAGCTGCCAACATTTGCCTTCACAACAAAAACAAAGTTGCTGGAAAAGCTCAGCAGGTCTGGCAGTACCTGTGGAGGAGAAAAAAAAAAGAACAGTTAACGTTTCGGGTTCGGTGACCCTTCCTCAGAACCGGACCCGAAATGTTAACTCCTTTTATACTCTCCTCCACAGATGCTGTCAGACCTGCCGAGCTTTTCCAGCAACTTTGTTTTTGTTCCAGATTTACAGCATCCACAGTTCTTTTGGTTTTTAGTTGCCTTCACAAGTCTTATCAGGATTCAGTCCACGCTCTCAGGAAAAAAATATTCATGTAGTTATCTCAATTTGTCAAGGCAGATTGCATATAAAAACTGGGTACCCCATCAATATGCATACCTACTTGTCCCATTATGCACAGATTACATTTACAGTTTCAGCTCCCTCTCCTATTTCAGTGAATCAGCATTCACCAGGCTTTGTAACATGCACAGCACAGTATACTTAAAAGTTAATGTAACTGGATGTACAACAAATGGAATTATTTCAACCAGGTTTAAAGGGGAAAAAAATTAGAAAAACAAGTATTAACTGACAAGTCAGTCAAGCACCAGAATCAATTAGAATCAATCAATCAATAGTGCAAGAAAAAAAACCTTAACAAATTTGAACCAACTGTGAAACTCTGCAATAACGCAATCTATTCGGTCACTTTATTACAGGTGTTAGCATTGTAACTGCATGCTCTTAACATTCTTCCACAGCTTACCAGGAACCGTGTGTTGAGGACAGCACGAAGATTTCACACCAATTGTACAAACTGCACCAACAGCTCTTTGTCAGCACATCAGAAGAGAACAGCACAACCAGCAAAGCTTAAAGTCAATTGATGCTACTACTAAAACCAAATACATCCGATTGCCATAGGGCTAAGATACTGTTACAAATTATGTTTTGAAAGCAAATGAGCCAAGGAACCCCTAAAAACCACAGGACTGAAACAAACATTAAACACTCCTTTGAATAAATATGCAACAGCACATTCCTGTCTCAAATAGAAAACAATGAAAAGTTACAATGGAAATTTTCTCCTCTGACCAAGACAGGGAAGGTTGCGAGGACATTACACTGCCCTCTGCCTCTCTCCATGCTGCTGATGGGGTGACCAGAAAAGTATACAATTAATTTCTGTCCAAAGATAACATAAAATGTTTCCTCTCACCCTCCTCTTGCTGTATTGTTCTGTCACTGAACAATGATTGGATTTTCCCTAATGTTATGATGCAGTTATGCACAATACAACAGCCCTGCTGAGCAAGGAGTCAATTCCCATGACTCAGCAGCTGGTGCTATTCACTAGAGCACTTCTTGTTCAGTTCACAGAATCCCTGCTGTGTGGAAGCAGGCCGTTCAGCCCATCAAGTGTACACCAACCCTCCAAACAGCATCACACAGCAACAGCGCACCCCCCACCCCCGACCAAATCCCTGTAACCCCACTTTTCCTTCGGCTAATCCACATAACCCGCACATCTTTGGACTGTGGGGGAAAACTAGAGTATCTGGAGGAAACCCAAGGAGACATGGGGAGAACATGTAAACTCCACACAGACAGTCACCCAATGGTGGAATCAAACTCAGGTCTCTGGTGCTGTGCAGGCAGCAGTGCTAAGCACTGAGCCATTGTACCACCCCAGTTCACAACAGATATACCCAACGATGCCTCACCAACCATTGCATTCACAATGAAACAAGCCACATTTGAAACATCTATTAACTGTGGCTGTAAGGGGGTGGGAGTGGGGGTGGGGATTATGAGTTTAAAACAATCATTTTAGTTTCTTGCTCTTCACTTGAAAGGAAAACAATTTATGTAAAATATTTACAATGTACTTTTGTTTGGAATTTGTTACCAAAGCTAATCTTTAATTGAAAAATGACGAATTTTGAATAAAATTTCAAATATTGGTAAAAAATCACAAGATGTTGTAGCAAACTAACAAATTTTCACTTTACTTATTGGCTAAATCTATAACTCTCTTCCTTACGGTCTCCAAATAGAAAAAACAGACTTCACAATCCCTTAAAAATTTCAGCACACTACATTAGTTTTGTTTTTAAAAAGATTTTGCAGTAAAAACTAATTTCATCAACTGGACAACTAACATGCTGCAGATTCATTTCCAACATGGAGTGCTGTTCAACCATCCAGACTCAAGGTAGGACAAGGAGCACTCACAGCTAGATTTTATGAATTCCTCAAACTAAAATCAACCCAAAGAGTTATACTGAGCAATAATTAACATGATCACGGTGTCAAGAGGAAATATTAACAGGCAGCTTTTCAAAAGCTCAGTCAGAGGTAGTGTATAAAAACACAGAATTGTTATGGTGCAGAAGATGGCCATTTGGCCTATCATACCTGCACTGGTTCTATTACCTAGAAGCAATCTTCTGTCTTTTGCCCATGCCCGATCACCATTTCAATCCAAAGACAAAGATCTTTGTAGGAGAGGACACAGATAGAAGGGTTGAGGGAAAAGTGATCAGAGAAGGAATCTGGGTGGTTTAAAGACAAATGGGAAAAAAGCCAGATAATAACTGTTGGGAATCCCTTCTCCCACTGGACTGCAGTCTTTCAAGGTGGCAACTCACTACCACCTTTTCAGAGGCAATTACTGATGGGAAATAAATGCTAGTCTAGTTTGCAAAGGTCATCTCGTAAATAAATTTTTAAACACTTAAGATTGACAGTGGAATGTGGCACAGCTGCGGATCTGAATTAGCGAAGTCTACAGCGTGTGGAGGGACCTTCCTATATACTTTCCTATAGTTACAGAAAGATCAGAGTCTGGAGGGATATAAATGTGAGTTTCTGCTCCAAATAAGTTGAGGTAAGGAAAGAAGCAGGAAATGCCACTAAAATGAAAGTAGTTAGCCTTTTAATAGAGAACACGTAGTCGGAAACTGAGCACAAAATTGAATGGGCTACAAAAATTTCATGTCAGTTTGAACCTATCAACATCCTATCTGAGTAATGCCATTATGACTTTGGCATTGAGTTTGAGGTACGAGGTAGCAAAGACACTGGCTTTAATATTCCAATATTTAGCAGCAGGAAACAGTAACTAATTGAAGACAAAGGCATAAAGACAAATGAATAGCACAGAAGCATGGAGATAAAATGGAATGAAAAGGTAGAGGTGATATCATTAGTATACATATAGAAGACAGTACCACATCTGTAAATGATCTTGCATAATGAGGAAGAAAGTGGACAAAGATAAATCTTTTGGGGTGCCATTAGCAATGGTCCATGACAAAAAGGCAAATCATTGCTGGAGATGCTCCGGCCATGATCAGATTGGTTATTGTGGAATCAAATAACTTTAGCCCCAGCAACCTGGGCAAGAGGAGAGGTTTTGCAGAAAGATGCATGTAGTCAGAGCATTGAGACTGCACATGAAGAAGTTACAATCACTGAGAATGACATGATGATCGCTTCAGTGATGCTTAGCTAGTGATGTCCTCATCCCGTGAATGAGGGAAGAAAAAACAAATCTGGAGAACAGTGAGAGGAGATACGAAGAGGGTTGGGGAAGTTAACTCTGTGGGCACGCAGGGTGTAAAAGGTCAATCAAGGACGAGAATTTTGCAACTGCAGAAGTTACTCAAAAGGAGTCAGAGACTGAAGCCTCAATGATATGACTGGAGAATGCGAGAGAGGCACAGACGGGAGCTTTGTTTGGGGTGGTGGGGGGGAGGCGTTTGTGGCAGTGGTGGTGAGAAAAGGGTGATGGTGTACCTGTACCATTATTAATTAGGAAGTCAATCACTGCCATAAGGGGAGATATCAAAGAGGGTGGACAATCGCCGAGTGGTATTATTGCTGGACTGTTAATCCAGAACCCCAGATAGCATTCTGGGGACCTGGGTTTTAAACAATGGTAGATGGTGGAATTTGAATTCAGTAAATATCTAGAATTAAGAAACTAATGATGGCCATGAATTCACTGAGATAAGAAGGTGTAGAGCTGGATGAACACAGCAGGCCAAGCAGCATCAGAGGAGCAGGAAGGTTGATGTTTCAGGCCTAGGCCCTTCTTCAGAAACGGGAGAAGGGAACAGGGCTCTGAAATAAATAGGGAGAGGGGGGGAAGCGGACAGAAGATGTATAGAGAAGATAAGTGAAGAGGCGGCTGACAGGTCAAAGAGACGGGGATGGAGTCAGTAAAGGTGAGTGTAGGTGGGGAGTTAGAGAAGAGATAGGTCAGTCCAGGGAGGACCTCATCCCGCCCCGTTGACTGTCCATACTCCCTGGACTGACCTATCTCCTCCCTAACTCCTCACCTTTACTGGCTCCATCCCTGCTTCTTTGACCTATCAGTCTCCTCTCCACGTATCTTCTCTATCCATCTTCTATCTGCCTGCCCCTCTCTCCTTATTTATTTCAGAACCCTCTACCCCTCACCCATTTCTGAAGAAGGGTCTAGGCCTGAAACATCAGCCTTCATGCTTGACTAATCTGTCAGAATTTTACAAAGATGAAGAGATGACAATGGGGAGCCAGTCAATGCAGTATATTTGGACTTTTAGGAAGCGTTTGACAAAGTCCCACCTAAGAGATTACCTTGCAAGATTAAAGTGCACAGGATTGGGGGAAGTGTATTGAGATGGGTAGGAAACTGGCTGGCAGAGAGGAAAAGATGACTAGGAATTAACGGGTCCTTTTCAAACTGGCAGACAGTAACTAGTTGGGTGTCACAGGTGTCAGTGCTGGGACCCCAGCTATTTACAATATATGTTAATGATTTGGATGAGGGGGAAAAAAAATGTAATCTCTGCAAACTTGGAGATAACACCAAGTTCAGTGGTAAGGTGAAGAGTGATGAGGATGCAGAAATCTGGACAGGTTGGGTGAGTGGGCAAATCAATGCAGATGCAGTATAATTTGGATAAATGTGAGGTTATCTCTTCAGAAACAAAAATAAAGCGGCAGATTGTTTCCCGAGTGACTTTAAATTGGGAGAGGGGAGTGTGCAGTGGGACCTTGGTTTCCTTATGCACCAGTTGCTGAAGATAAGCAGGCAGTAAATAAGGCAAATGTTACGTTGGCCATCATTGTGAGAGGTTGAGTACAGCAGCAGGAATGTGTTGTTGCAGTTGTACAGAGCCTTGGTGAGACCACACTTTGAATACTGCGCGCAATTTTGGTTTCCTTTTCCAAGGAAGGATGTTCTTGTGCTCATTCTCGAGGGTGTGCACCAAAGACCAACCAGGCTGATTCCAGGGATAGTGGGACTGATGTATGAGGAGAAATGGACTAAGTTGGGATTGCTTTAGCTGGAGTTCAGACAAATGAGGGGAACATAGGAATCTCAGAGACTTATAAAATTCTAACAGGACTGGACAGAGTTGAGGCAAGGAAGATGTTCCTGATGGTGCGTGTGTCCAGAGCCAGGCACCCCAGTGTGAGGATTCGAGGGAGACTATTTGGGATGGAGATGAAGAGACATTTCTGCACCCAGAGAGTGGTGAGCCTGTGGAATCCATTACCACAGGGAGTAGCTGCTGCCAAAACATTGAATGCATTCAAGAGACAACTAGATATAGCACTTGGGCCGAATGGGATCAGAGGTTTTGGGGAGAAAGAAGGATTAGACAATTGACTTGGACGATCAACCATGCTTGTGAAGAATGGTGCAACAGATTCGAAGTGCTGAATGGCTTACTCCTCCCCCTATCTTCTATGTTTCTATGACCAATGTGTATGTGAAGCTGCAGGATATTGGAAGGATGTTGAATGAATATTTCTCTTTGGCCTTCATTCAGGAAAAGGAAAACATAGGTAAGGAATTCAGGAAAAGGGACTGTGAAGAACTTGCACAGATTGACATTGGAAATGGGGAAGTATTGGAGGCTCTGTCAGGCTTAGAAACAGATAAATCCCCTGGCTCGAACGAACTGGAACTGGAGGCTTATATTTATTGCATTGAAATAAATACTGTCTAACGGGCAAGATGGATGAACTAAGAGCCTGGATTAATGCATGAATTGTAATGTCGTTGCTCTCACAGAGACACAGTTTAAAGAGGGACAGGATTGGCAGAACTTTCCACTATATCATTGTTTTAGATGAGAGAGGAGGAAGCAAAAGAGGTAGAGGAGTTGCATTACTGATTAGGGAGCACGTCACAGCTATGTTGAGGCAAGGCGCACTGGAGGGATCTTGCAGCAACACATTATTGTTAAGATCAGGAAAAGGAAGGGTGTAATCACAGTGCTGGGATTGTACTACAGACATGCTAGCTGCCAGCAGCAGATAAAGGAAGAAGTAGGACTTATACAGTAAATGGTTAAGGTTCTGAGGAGTATTGTGGAACAGAGGAACCTAGGAGCACAAATACAAAGTTCATTGAAAGTGATGTCACAGGTGGACAGGGTAGTGAAGAAGGCATTTAGCATGCCGGCCTTCATCAGTCAAGGCACTGAATGCCGGAGAAGTTAGTTATGTTACAGCTGTATAATTTGTTGGTCAGGCTGCACTTGGAGTATTGTGTACAGTTTTGATCACCCTTTCATGGGAAAGACATCGTTCAACTGGAAATTGTGCAAAAAAATACTTATGAGGATGTTGCCAGAAGAGGCACAGACAGGATGAATGCATATAGTCTGTTTCCCAGAGATGGGGAATGGTAAACTAGAGGGCAAGCATATGGACGTACATGGAATAGTGTAGGTTAGATGGGCTTCAGATCGGTATGACAGGTCGGCACAACATCGAGGGCCGAAGGGCCTGTACTGTGCTGTAATGTTCTATGTTCTAAGGTGAGAAGGGAAAGATTTAAGGACCAACCAGAGGGGGAACTTCTTCACCCAGAGGATGGTGCATATATGAAATGGGTTGCTGGAGAAAATGGTTGAGGCAGGTACAATAGCAACATGTAAGAAGCATTTGGATAGGTACATGGATGAGAAGCGTTTAAAGGGATATGGACCAAATACGGGCAATTGGAACCAGCTGAGTGGGCACCATTGTCAGTATGGACCGTTTTGGGCCAAAGGGTCTATTTCCATGCTGTATTGTTCTACGATGGCTATGAAAGGCAAGACAAGAAATTGCAGGGCCTCTGACACAAATTTTTAATTCCTTTCTGGCTACAGCAGAAGTGCCAGAGTACTGAAGCATGCTGTGGTTCCACTTATAAGGGGTGGTAAAGACAACTCAGGAAATTACAGACTACCGTGTCTCATGTCAATGGTTGGGAAACAGAGAAAATTCTAACCAAGCAAATTAATACCCACTTGGAAAGGCTTGGGTTAATTAGATGTAAGCATGGTTTTGACAGAGGGAGGTCATGCTTAGCAAATTTGTTAGACTTTTTTGAAAATGTCTAGTGAGTACGTGAGAGAAGATCAGTTCATATGGTTTATGTGAATTTTGACAAAACTTTTGACATGGTCCCAAACGAAAGACTGATGGAGAAGGTTAAAGCACATGGAATTGGCAAGGTGAATCAGAAAGTGGCTTAGTAATAGGACACAAAGAGTAGTGGTAGAAGGCTGTTTGGGTGACAGAGGCCAGTGTCCAGTAGTGTATCACAGGATCAGTTTTGGGATCCTTATTATGTGTTCACATACATAAATGATGTAGAAGAAAGTTTGGCAGAAAATTAAGAAATTCATCATGTCTATAAAGGACCCTCACCATCTTTTGCAGATGCACCAGAGAAAGCATTCTATCCGGATGAATAACAGCTTGGTATGGCAACTGCTCTGCCCAGGGCCACAAAACAAAAACACAGCCCAGACCATCATGGAAGCCAACTTCCCATCCATCGACTCCATTTAAATTTGTTATCATGGCAAGGCTGCTGACAATGACCCCGCCCATGCTGGTATGTTTTCTTCCAACCTTTTCCATCGGGCAGAAAATACAGAAGCTTGAACACATGTACCAACAGGCTAAAGAACAGCTTCTTCTTTACTGTTATCAGACAGATGAATGGGCCTCTCTAACTTCAAATAATGTTGATTTTGCTCTGCGCACCACCTGTGCAGCCGTAACCTTGTACGCTTCGATCTAAGCGAACTACGATCTATATGTCCTTGATGGCTATGATCAGCTTGTAATGCTCACAAAACAAAGCTTGTACTCTTCTTAGGTACATGTGACTGCAATAACTCAAACCAAAATATTGGGGGAGTGTTAAGCAGCAAGATTGGTAGAGTGGTTAAGAGCAAAGAAGATGGCTGAGGGTTACAGGAAGATATAAATGGGTTGGTTAGATGAGCAGATCAGTGGCATATGGTATTTAACCCTAATAAGTGGGAGATAATGCTCTGGTAGAAGAAACAATACTAGAACATATTTAATGAATGGCAGGGCATTGGTCACTTGGAAGAACAGGTGGTTTTTGGGGTAATCATTCACAGGTCCCTGATGTCAGCATAGCACATGAATATGATAGTTAAGGCGGCACATGGGATACCTGTTACTATCAGAGAGGCATAAGAGCAAGGAGGTAATATTGGAGTTGTACAGGGCACTGGTCAGACCACAACTGGAGTAGTGTGCGCAGTTCTGGTCACCTCGCTACAGGAAGGATGAGATAATACTAGAACGGGCACAGAGGAAGTTCATCAGGACACTACCTGGGATGAAGTACAGCTATAAAGAGAGATTAGATCGGCTTAGAATGTTTGCTTTACAGCAGAGAAAACTGAGAGGGGGCATGACTGAGGTGCATACGATCATGAGGAGTATGGACAGGGTGAATAGAAAGCAGGTGTTTCTCTTGGTTGAGAAGTCAATCACGAGAGGGTATAGGCTAAGGGACAGGAGATTCAGGGAAATTTGGGGAAAAAAAACACTTTCTCCTCAATGGATGGTGGGATTCTGGAACGCTCTGCCCAGGAAGGTAGTGGAGGCTAGAACCTTACAACTTTGAAAAAATATCTGGATGAGTACTTCAAATATAACGCTCAAGGATATGGGACAAGTGCAGGAAATTGGAATCAGCGCACTTTTAGCGGTAATTATGTCGGTGCAGGCTTTATGGGCCAAAGGGCCATTTCTACATTGTATGAATCTAAGGAAAAACAGAGTTAACGCTTCAAGTCTAGTGATTCTTCTTGTTAAAGATGAGTCTGATATGACAAGTTTTGAAGACGACTTGAACCCAAGTCAAAATGTTTCTCTCTACACAGATGCTGCCAACCTGCTGAGTTTCCCCATCACACTTCTTTCATCAGAGAGGGGGATGGGGAGAGGATTCTGAAATAAATAGGGAGAGGGGGGGAGGCAGACCGAAGATGGATAGAGGAGAAGATAGGTGGAGAGGTGGGGAGGGGATAGGTCAGTCCGGGAAGGATGGACAGGTCAAGGAGGCGAGATGAGGTTGGTAGGTGGGAAATGGAGGTGCGGCTTGAGGTGGGAGGAGGGGGATAGGTGAGAGGAAGAACAGGTTAGGGAGGCGGGGACGAGCTGGGCTGGTTTTGTGATGCAGTGGGGGGAGGGGATGAGCTGGGCTGGTTTTGGGATGCAGTGGCGGAGGGGGAGATTTTCTCTCTCTTATCTCTGCTACCAGACCTGCTGCGCTTTTACAGCAACTTTGCTTTTATTATCGGATTATTTTGCTTTTATTATACAGCAATAATATTTGGTTAGGGATTAGAATATAAATTGACCTGAATGATGAAATATCTAAAGTGATTTGGCTAGGTGAAAAATGAAAATGTCAGCAGTAAGAAGAACTTGAAAGAAGAGATGGGAGGGCAAACAACTTAGGCTCAGAACTGTTGCCAAAACTTAAACATGGACGGACAAAATGTGTTTCAGAGATAGTAGGAACTGCAGATGCCGGAGGCAAGGTGTAGAGCTGGACGAACACAGCAGGCCACCAGCATCAGAGGAGCATAAAAGCTGGCATTTCGGGCCTAGATACTTTCTCAGAAGTGTGTGTTTGAATTGCATTTACAAGGCAGAAATTTATAAACACAGAGGACTAGAAGAAAACAATTAGAGATCAAGTTGAACCTTGCAAAGACTGTGCAATCAGTCTGGAAATTCAAGACAGAACTACACTCACAGGCACACCATCAGAACATAGCTCATATAACAGGCCTACGAAAAAAGAATACCCACCTAACAATGAACAGCATTTCAAGGCAAAAAGTAGTCTGCATCCAGGCAGGGAGCAGGGATTGGACAAGACATCTGCAAATGATTTATTTGCAGGGAATGCTTATTTGCACAACAAAATGAAATACTACTTCCAATTTAAGAGTTTAAGAGTCGTGAGATCTTGTTGCAGCTCTATAAAACTTTGGTTAGGCCACACTTGGAATACTGCGTCCAGTTCTGGTCGCCCTATTATAGGAAAGATGTGGATGCTTTGGAGAGAGTTCAGAGGAGGTTTACCAGGATGCTGCCTGGATTGGAGGGCTTATCTTATGGAGAGGGGTTGACTGAGCTCGGACTTTTTTCATTGGAGAAAAGGAGGAGGAGAGGGGACCTAATTGAGGTATACAAGATAATGAGAGGCATAGATAGAGTTGATAGCCAGAGACTATTTCCCAGGGCAGAAATGGCTAACATGAGGGGTCATAGTTTTAAGCTGGTTGGAGGAAAGTATAGAGGGGATGTCAGAGGCGGGTTCTTTACAGAGAGTTGTGAGAGCATGGAATGCGTTGCCAGCAGCAGTTGTGGAAGCAAGGTCATTGGGGACATTTAAGAGACGGCTGGACATGCATATGGTCACAGAAATTTGAGGGTGCATACATGAGGATCAATGGTTGGCACAACATCGTGGGCTGAAGGGCCTGTTCTGTGCTGTACTGTTTTATGTTCTAATTACCAAACCAAAGCTTGGAAGCTTGAGAATAGAAAATATGCAGAATCTGTGTCCCAATACAACAGTGGCAACTACCAAACAAAATGGAAAATTGCCGAAGTATGTGCTGGCCACAAAATACAAGGATAAATCCAATTTGGTTAATTATCTTTTCCCTTCAGGCTACACTCAATAATGAGAAAAGCAATGAAAGGAATCTCTAACAAATATGATCAAATAGCACTCACTCATGAAGAGCCTGCTTTCCAATACTCAGTTTGTCAGGATCTCTGGTGTCCAGGCTTTCTTAGAGTGCTCCAAACTTGGACAATCAAGTGAATTTTCATGACGAGGTATGAGTGACTGTAGCACACCCAACAGACAGTACACACTGCAGCCACGATGTATTGATGCGGCAAAGAATGAATGCTCTAAGTAATGCTTGTAAACTTCCCTCATCCTGCTCAACCTGTCGGCAGTTTTTGACATGGATAACCATTACGATTTTGCCCCAATTCCACATCACTGTTGTCCAAACAAACAGTGTTGTTCTTCTCTAGTTCTACTGTTCTCAATTTAATCACACCAAGAGATTCACTCGCTGCCCCTCCACAATTACCCTTGGCATGCCAAATAACTATTTTTGCCCCAAATTGTTTCTCACGTACCTGCTTCACTTTGACAATATAATGTGAAAGCACAGCATTAGCTGTCCCCTAGACTTAAAACATGTGTTGTCACTATCATCTCTGAACTCCTCCATAGTTGACAAAATTTAACACAGCACATAATTACCATTTTTTAAAATAATCATGTGGGTGAAACTGACTGGGCCAGCCCATCCCTCATTGGCTTAAAAAAGATGAAAATTGGCTTAAAAAGGTCTGAACCTTGTTTGTTTTTGTTTCTTTGATAATTATTTTTGATTTGGAGCTGTGAACTGTGAGCTGAGAACTGAAAATGACTGTTGATCTGTGAGCAGCAGATTGTTTTAACGAGAAGAGAATAATCAAACTTATTTGTTTGAGGCCAGACCCTGAAGCAAATTAGGTTCAATACAGTGTGGAGTTATAGGAACACAGTAGGTCAGGCAACATCAGAGAAGCAAGAAAGCTGACTATTTGGATGAAGGATGTAAGCCCAAAATGTTGTCTTTCCTGCACCTCTGACACTGCCTGACCTGCTGTGTTCCTCCAGCTCACTGTATTGACTCCAGCTCCAGCATCTGCAGTGCTTGCTATCTCCAAGTTAATTAGATTGATTCTTGGTCATCAGAACATTGAGAACATTTCAGTTCCAGAGATGCATTAAACTCAAATAGATAGCAAATGCATGGATATTAACTGGGGTCTCACAGGCCAGTGTCAGCCAGTCTAACAGAGACTCCAAAGTTTAAGCTAGTTTTGAACGGCATCTAAGTCAGAAGGGTTGTGGCTAACAAAGCTACAGGACAGAGATTTGATTACTCCCTTATTATCCTCCCATTAAAAATGTAGACATCAATTAGAATACCTTGTTTAACTTTGCTCTGTTAAAGCTACTTTGTTAGTAGTGAATTGTTACTTCTTTGTTTCAGCTACAAGCTTGGTGTCCGGTGTCGGTCATTTGCAAAATGTAGTCAGGAACAATGTGGGTCAATTTTGAGGGTCATTGAATATTTTCATTTTCAGTGTGTTGCAATTACAGAGATAGGGAAGCTGGTTTGATTCAGCTATCTGGGTTCATACCATAACAGTTGTAAGCAACCTTCATTGACCGCTACAATACATTTGGTGTAAAGAAGCACACTGCCATGAAGAGGAAGTTCCAGGATTTTGATGCAGTGACACTGAAGAAACAGCCATTTATTTCCAAGTCAGAATGAAGAATGGCTTCGAGGGGAAGTTAGAGGTGGCGTTGGTCCTAGTATCTGCTGCCCTTGTTCTGCTTGATATTATGTGTCATGGGTTTGGAAGGTACTGTCTGAGAGCTTGAAATCTCTGCAGTTTATCTGTAAATGGTTCACACTGCTGCTATGTATCAGCAGCAGAGGTAAAGAATGCTTGACGATATGGCTGTTTTCTCCAGGATGCCGTCAAGCTTTTTGAATGTTGTTGGAACTGCACTCACGCAGGCCAATGGAGAAAATGTCATCACACTTCTGACTTATACCCTGTGGAAGGGAGACAGGTTTTGTGGAGTCAGGAGACAAGTCAGTTGCTGTAGGATTCCTAGTCTCTGATCTGCTCTTCTAGCTATGGCTAGTCTAGTTCAGATTCCTGTCAATGGTAAGCTCTAGAAAGTTTTAAAATTCTGCCACTCAATACCTAGGGGCAATGGTCATTCCCTGGCACTTGGGTGACACTGATATTACTTGGTAACTGTCAGCCCAAACCTGGAAATTGTCCAGAACCTGCTGCATTTGGACAAAGACTACTACAGGATCCAAGTCTCAAATGGTGAACATTGTGCAATCAATGGATATTCCTATTTCTGACCTTAAGATAGAAGGAAGCATAGACATTGCCAAAGCAGCTACAGATGGTCAGATCAAAGACATCACCCTGAGGAACTTCAGCAGAGAAGTCTTGGAACTGAGATGACTGACGTCGAACACCCTGAACCATCTTCCCTTGTGCCAGGTACAAGTCCAACCAGCACAGTCCCCCAACACCCAATCCCTTCTGGCTCCAGGTTTGCTCAGGGTCCTGAATGCCAAAAGTCAAATGAAGCCTCGGTGTCAAGTGTAAGCGCGCTCACCTCACTCCTGGAATTTAGCTCTTTTGTCCACATTTGAGTGGTGCTGAGTAGTCCTGGCAGAACTCACTACATGGTCCTTGTGGAGATGAAGCCCTGCCTTCACATTCAGAATAATCTTCATCATGCTGAATGGTGCTATCATCGTGTTAAGTTGGGCAGAAACAAACAAAACAAAGAAACAAAGAAACCTACAGCACAGGAACATGCCCTTCGACCCTCCAAACCTGCACCGATCAAGATCCTCTGTCTAACCTGTCACCTATTTTCTAACATCTGTTTTTCTAACATCTTTTCTAACAGGTCTGTTCAGACTTTGAACAGATAGAGAAACACAAGACTGGGCTTCCATGGGGCATCAACAGCTGCAGAACCGTACTCCAGCACAATCTGTAAGCTCATGCCCCAGCATAATCAACTCTGAACCATTACCATCAAGCCAGACAATCATCCATGGTTCAACGGTAAGTGGAGATGGGCATGCCAGGAGCAGCACCAGGCATACTCAAAGATGGTGTGTCAACCTCGTGAAGTCACCAAACAGGACTACTTGCATGCCAAACAACATAAGCAGCAAGTGACAGGCAGAGCTAAGCAATCCCACAAGCAACACATTACGAAGCTCTACAGTTCTGCCACATCCATTCATGAATGGTGGAGGACAACTAAACAACTCTGGAGGAGGTGGTTCCACAAATATCCCTATCTTCAATGATGAAAGAGCCTAACGTATCAGTGCAAAAGACATTCAGATGCAATCTTCAGCCAATTTGATTCACTCCAAATGATATCAAGAAACGGTTGGAGGCACTGGATATAACAATGGCTACAGGCTCTGACAACGTTCCAGCAATGGTACTGAAGACTTGTGCTCCAGAAATGACACTGCCCTAGCCAAGTTCTTCCACTAGAGTTACAACACTGGCATCTACCTGACAACGTGGACAATTTCCCAGCTATGTCCTGTACACAAGAAGGGCAAACTGAACCAGTCAATTACCGCCCCATCAGTTTACTCATGACCATTAATATAGTGATGGAAGGTAATAGCGTCAAAAATCACACGATACCAGGTTAAAGTGCTACAGGTTTATTTGAAAATGCAAGGAGCTCCTTCCTCAGGCATAGTACTAGAAAGAGGGTACAAGTTACAGAATTCAAGAAGAAAAAGGTAACAACCCTAAAATTAGCTGCCCAGTGATGCACCATTTGGTTCCACCAGGGCCACTCAGCTCCTGACCTCATTACAGCCTTGGTTCAAACATGGGCAAAAGAGCTGAATTCCAGAGGTGAGTGACAGCTCTTGCCATCAAAGCTGCTTTTGACTAACATCTGGAGCCCGAGCTAAACTGGTGTCAATTGGTATCACGTGCAAACTGTCTTCTGGTTGGAGTCATATCCGTCAAACATACAAAGATGGTTGTAGTTGTTGGAGGTCAGTCATCTCAGCTCCAGGACATCTCTTCAGCAGGTCCTCAGTGTCATGTCCTGAGCTTAAGCATCTTTAGCTGTTTCATCACTGAACTTCCCTTCATAAGGTCAGAAGTGGGGATGTTGACTGATGGAATCCTAGAAGCATGGCATTCCAACCGGAATTCCACCAACAAACACATTGGCTCCAAATCAATCTACCATCCCCTGAGAAAAAGAACAGGAAATGACATCACCAACACAGGAAATGACATCACCAACCCAAGGAAACCTAACCAGATAAATAGAAAGTGGGACATAACACCAGCGCTTCATCGGAGGCTCACTATTGATGTTTCTAGAATGGTGACAAAACATCTGGGAACAAACCTTCCAGCTCAATGAACCAGCTTACATCTGGAACAAAATAAAGAACCACTCTCTTGTGGACCGAGAGCAGGAGAGTGCTGGGTTGGAGGTGAAAGGAAGATGTCGGGTTGGCTGTGCACCCTTGCGACCAGTGGATCTTAGTGTTGGCTTCGGCCTAACACTGGTTCAGGGGAGCAGCCAACCTGCAACGATGGCTGCGGCAAGTGCTCGTGCCCCAGGTCAGGGGGTCTGGAACACCATCCGTGTTTCCGTAAAGAAGGTGGATGAAGGTGCACCTGTGGACTGCACCTTCTTCGTGAAGAGGGTCCTGTTGGACTGTTGCGGGTTTGCTGCTGCAGACATTTACTGCCTGCAGGATTTCCCCGGAGGAGGATGTGACCTTCAGGAGTGCCAAGCTTTGCGAGTGCTTCCTGGAGGTTTTCAAGGAGAAAGGAGGTGAGGGCCCCCTCTCTGTATTGACCGCTGTCCCACTGTTTGTGATGCCAGCGCAGAGGAGCCGTATGGTGACTGTACACATGTACAACCCGCATGTGCCAGCAGTTGATGTCCTGACCTTCCTTGGAAGGTACGTGAAGGTGGAAGGGGACCTAACTGACTTCATGAACACAGCAGGCCAAGCAGCATCTAAGGAGCACAAAAGCTGACGTTTCGGGCCTAGATCCTTCATCAGAGGGTCTGATGAAGGGTCTAGGCCCGAAACGTCAGCTTTTGTGCTCCTCAGATGCTGCTTGGCCTGCTGTGTTCATCCAGCCTCACACTTTATTATCTTGGAATTCTCCAGCATCTGCAGTTCCCATTATCTCTAACTGACATCATGGACCCCTTTGGCATCTGGACCAGTAAGAGGCAGGTCAAGGTGACGCTGAGGGTGGGCGCGGACGCGAACGTCGTACACCCACCGTCCAGCTTCGCGATCGGTGGGAGCAAGGGCTACCTGACCTATGCAGGGCAACCTAAAGTCTGCCATGCCTCTGGTAGGTCAGGTCACGTGGCGGCCGACTGCAAAGCCACCATCTGCAGGAACTGCAGGGAGGAGGGACACCTTGCAAAGGAATGCCCAAAAGAAAAAAACTGCAACCTTTGCAGGGAAGCGGGCCACCTCTATAGTGCATGCCCGCAGCGGGGGACCACCTACTCCCAGGTCGCCGGCAGGGGCAATGCGGGGCCAGCCAGCATCCCCCCCGGAGGAGAGGAAGGCACCAGGGCCCAGCAAGGACCCCACTAATGTGCAGGAGGGCCCAGCCCCGCAGGACAGACCCGAGGCCAGCAAAGCGCCCCTGTAGGCTCCGGTCCCCCCCGACAACCCGGAGTCGATGGAGGTGACGACAGGCGACCCAGGGGAGTGGAAAGCGAGGAGGAAGGTGTGTCGGCGGGCCCAGGAACTGCAACCATCAGGCGGGAAGAGGCAACCACACGGGAGCTATAAGAGCTCCTCTGACGAGGGGGATTCGGAGAGGGCCCGCCCGAAGCAGAAGTTAAAGATCTCAAGGGAGAAGGAAAGCAGCACCACGCTTCCAGGTGACGGGAGGTGTCCTGAGGCTCCCTCCAACACCCAGTCACGTGCCGTTGGGGCACTGGAGGGCCCCCCGGAACTTCCAGGCGGGAAGGAGGAAACAGCGCGTCACCAGCCTGACCCAGAGCCGGACTCTCTTGCCTCCGTACCCACGACAGGGGGATGCCACCCAGAAGGCAGCACGGACGGTTTCCTCAGCCCGGAGAGCGTCCAGCAGTTAGCCCGGGCAATGGGCATGAAGGGACAGATGGAGGGGCTGGACCTTGGACTTGGGGAGGGTACTGCAGTCACTGCCCACAATGGGGGTATGAGTTGCGAGCATTAATGTGCGCAGTGTCAAGTCCACCGCAAGATGTGTATCCACGTTGGTCTACCTGACCACCATCGAGGCGGACCTCCTGTTTCTGCAGGAGTGCGGGATACCGCACCTCGGCAGGTAAGGGAAATGGTCTGGCGCCTGGACCTGTGGGCCTTTGATCTGGTCAGGGGGTAACGACTGTCGCTCCTGGCTATTCTGCTGCGGGGGCGCAACTTCACCATCTCTCAAGTTCAGGTGGTGGTGGGGGGGGGGCGCCTCCTAGTGGCTGACGTCACCTACAGGAACGCTCCCCTGAGACTAATCAATGTGTACGCCCCAGCAGTACAGAGCGAGCGGTTGGCCGTCCTGCAGCGGCTTCCAACCCTGCTGGCGACGTCCAGGCCGGTCATCCTGGGCGGAGACTTCAACTGCATCATCGATACAGATGGAAGATCCGGCGCGGGGACAGCGGGTGGGGGGAGTCAACTGGACGTCACGTCCAGATTCCTGATGCACACGGTGAAGGACGCCAAGCTGCTCGACGTCTTCAGCACCCCTGCAGACGGAGCGCAGCGAAGGTACACCTGGTCGCGGCCAGACAGGGTCTGTTCACTCAAGGATAGACTTCCTGTTTGTGTCACAGGCGTTCAGTCAGGTCCACCGGCATCGACCCGGTGTTCTTCTCTGACCACTGCCTCCTGCTGGCCGACTGTCACTTACACGACGACCAGCCGGCCAGCAAGGGGACGTGGAAGCTCAACACGACTCTGTTGACCCCAGAGAACGTCGAGGAGCTTAAGAGGGAGTACGCCGATTGGAGAACCGTGAAACCCCTCTAAGTCTCCGGGCGACTGGTGGGAGATGGTGAAGGAGAACATCAAGAGGTTCTTTGTCCTCAAGGGTGTTCGGAAGGCGAGAAAGAGGCGGGGAAAGCTGTCGCGACTCCAGAAAAGGGTGCAGAATCTGCTCCTTCTGCAGTTGATGGGGGTCGATGTCACGGAGGACATCCGCGAGCTAAGGGGCCAGCAAGCCTCGCTCTTCGCCGCGGAGGCCTCCAGGATAATCTTCCGGTCCAGGGTCCGCTCCGGGGAGCAGGACGAAACGTGCTCGCGTTTTTTCTTTCAGAAGGTGCACAAAGAGAGCTCTGTGCTTAGCCGGCTGAAGGAGGACGACGGCTCAGTGATGTCGTCTCGGCCCGACATTTTGAGGATATGCAGATCCTTCTATGCCGGAGTGTACGACATGAAGCCCACGGACAGCATGGCCTCCGAGTTGTTCCTGTTGTCTATCACGGAGGTCTTAGACGACGGCACGAGGGAGTGGCTGGACCGGCCGATATCCCTGGACGAGCTGACCAGAGCCCTCAAGTCCTTGGAGAGGAATAGGACTCCCGGAAGCAACGGCTTACCGGTCGAGCTGTATTCCGCTCTGTGGGGCCTGGTCGGCCAGGACCTGCTGGAGGTGTACGATAGTGCACTTCGGGCAGGGGAAATGTGCAAGTCCATGAGGAAGGGCATCATCACTCCCATTTACAAGAGGAAAGGGGAGAGGGAAGAAATTAAGAATTGGCGTCCCATTTCACTATTGAACGTGGACTACAAAATCCTGGCCAAGGTCATAGCCAACCGGGTCAGGTCTGTCCTGGAATCGGTGATTCACCCTGACCAAACCTGTGCTGTGCCGGGCAGGAAGCTTGCTGAGAGCCTCGCGCTCATCAGGGATACGATCGCCTACATACAGGACAGGCGGGTGGACACCTGCCTCGTCAGCCTGGACCAGGAGAAGGCCTTCGACAGGGTCTCTCATGCTTACCATGAGGGACGTCCTCTCCAAATTGGGGTTCGGGGAGGGCATCCGCAATTGGATCCGGCTGCTCTACGCCAACATCGTTAGCGCAGTCTCGATCAACGGGTGGGAATCGGCCAGTTTTCCTGTCAGATCTGGAGTCAGGCAGGGCTGCCCGCTCTCTCCTGCCTTGTTCACGTGCTGTGTGGAGCCCTTCGCCGCATCCATCAGGAAGGGCGTGAGCCTGAAGGGCTTGACTATCCCAGGCAGCGGAGGCCTTCAGGTCAAGACCTCCCTGTACATGGACGATGTCGCCGTCTTCTGCACCGATCGGTCGGTGAGTAGACTATTGGACATCTGCGGCCAGTTTGAACTGGCCTCGGGTGCCAAAGTCAATAGGGGTAAGAGTGAGGTCATGTTCTTCGGGAACTGGGACGACCGCTCCTTCATCCCCTTCACCGTCAGGACAGACTACCTGAAGGTGCTGGGTGTTTGGTTTGGTGGAGCTGGGGCGTGCACTAAGACTTGGGAGGAGCGTATCACCAAATTGAAGCAGAAGCTGGGCAGGTGGACGCTCCGGTCCCTCTCCATCGCGGGTAAGAACCTGGTTGTCAGGTGCGAGGGGCTTTCGGTACTGTTGCATGTGGCGCAGGCGTGGCCTATTCCCTGGACCTGCGCCGCTGCGGTCACCCGGGCCATCTTCCACTTCATTTGGGGGTCGAGGATGGACCGGGTCCGCAGGGACACCATGTACAAAGACCTGAAAAATGGGGGAAAGGGCGCACCGAACGCCACCCTCGCCCTGACGGCTACCTTTGTGTGAGGCTGCATCAAGCTGTGCGTAGATCCTCAGTACGCAAACACCAAGTGTCACTACTTACTGAGGTTCTACCTGTCCCCGGTGTTGCGAAGGATGGGCCTGGCCTCGTTGCTGCGGAACGCTCCGAGTAGTTGGACCGTTCCGTACCACCTGTCCTTCGTGGAGAAATTTTTGAAAGGAAACACCTTTGACCACAAGGCCATCAGGCAGTGGTCAGCACGTAGTATCTTCGGGACCCTTCGGGAAAAGGAGAGGGTGGATCCCGTCGTGTGGTTCCCCACGCAGACTGCCAAAGTCGTTTGGCAGAATGCCTCATCGCCAGAACTTTCAAACAAGCACAAGGACATTGCTTGGCTGGCGGCGAGAGGGGCTCTGCCAGTGAGATCCTTTATGCATGCCTGGAATCTCTGTGCCACTGCACGCTGCCCTCGAGGTGGCTGCGGGGGGGAACGAGACTGTCGATCACCTCCTTCTGGAGTGTGCCTATGCGCAGGAGGTCTGGAGGGGGATGCAGTGGTATTTGTCGCTGTTCGTCCGGAGCAGCTCCATGACACGGGACTCTGTGCTCTACGGGCTGTTTCCCGGGACGCACACTGAGACCAACATCAACTGCGCCTGGAGGACCATCAATGCGGTGAAAGATGCTCTTTGGTCTGCCCGCAACTTGCTGGCCTGCCAACTGAAAGAACTGACCCCGACCGAGTGTCGCAGACTGGTGCACTCCAAGGTCCAGGGCTACGTGCTGAGGGACGCGCTAAAGCTTGGGGCAGCCACCGCCAAGGTGCGGTGGGGAAAGACCACGGTATGAAACCCCTTGTCCAGAATAGAAAAAAAACCTTATCTGGTAACTGGGCCCAGCTGGCGCCTTCCCCAACTGGTCAGCGGGCCAACGGGGACTGTGCGGGGTGACGACTGCCGGGGTGTTTTCTTTGCTTTGTTTTTTTTTCCCTTCTTTCTTTTTTTTTTCCTTTAGTTGGTGTATGTACCCCCTGGGTGACCCGGAGCAGCTTGCATGACTGGGTAGGTGTGTAAATATGTTTTTTTTGTACATCTTACGAATAAAGTATATTTTTTCAAATTTAAAAAAAAAAGGTGACAAAACGTCTGAAAACTAACCTTCCAGCTCAGCGAGCAAACTCACATCCAGGAGATGGGTCTGGTTGGGATGCTGTAGGGTCAGTGTAGACTTGTTGAGCCAAAGGCCTGTTTCCACACTGTAGAGATTCTATGATGATGATTCTATGGTCACTGAAACTCCCACCATCAACATCCTGAGTGTTTAGCACGGACCAGAAACTCAACTGGGTTTCCGCATAAATGTCGTGGCTCCAAGAGCAGATCAGAGGCTAAGAACACTGTGGCAAATAACTCCTACCTGACTCCTCAAAGCCTGTCCACCATCTATAAGGGACAAGTCAGAGTGTGATGGAATATTCCACACTTGCCTGGATGAGCGTATTCCCAACAACACTCAATATGCTTCAGACCATCCAGAACAAAGCAGCCTGCTGGATTGGCGCCGCATCTCTAAGTCTCCAGTTCCTCAACGACCAACACTCAGTCGCAGTAGTGGGTACTACCTACAAGATGCACTGTGGAAATTCAAAGATCCTTATACAGCTCCTTCCAAGCCCACAATCACTTCCATCTACAAAGACAAGGGCAGCGGATACACAGGAACATGACCAACTCCATCTCCAAGCCACTCACCATCCATATTTGGAAATATGTTGCTGGGTCAAAATTCTCGAATTCCCTCCCTGAGGGCAGTGTGGGTCAACCAGGGCATGTGGACTGCAGCTCACCATCAAGGGCAAGGAGGAATGGGCAATAAATGCTCGTTGGCCAGCTATGCCCACGAGTGAATAAATTTAAAAGGACAGTGAAAGACTCTGAGCAGCCTAAGAGGCACTTAGTCTTGGATCTGCTAGTATATCAGTTGGGACTAAATGTTGCAACTGTACAGAAGATTGTCGCAGCCACTTTTAGAACACTGCATGCAATTTTGGTCACTGTCTATAAGCAGGATGATGTTAAACTTGAGAGGATGCAGAAAAGATTTAAAAGGACAAGGACATGGCTAATTTTTAAATGAGCATGTAGACGAATACACCAGTTTAAAACAACTGCACTTCAGACTGGGATTTGTCCATTTGCTGAGAAGCATTCAAGTGTGATGTCACAGGGAAGCAGAGAAATAACTGGATTGAAAAGGGAGTTCAGTTGATCTAAGACTAGTATTTTAAGCTCATAAGGGCAACCATGTGTTTATGACTGCTGAGCTAGCTGCAATGAACAAGGTTACTATGCTGGGAAATTGATCAGTACAGAAGCAGTAGTACATTTCATAGGATGCTTCAGAATATTCAAAGCAAGACAGTTCCATAATAAAGAATACTTCCAAGGACACAATCCACCAACTACAGTTGACTGAAGTCATTAAGGAAACCATAAATGAAAAAGCATATCTTTTTACATAGTTGAGTAGCAAATCAGAGGACTAGTCAGAATACAAAGGAACAGCAGAGAATGACTAAAAGGTTAATCAAGACAAATCAACTTTGAGAGAAAGTTGATGACAAATGTCAAACAGACAGCAACAGGTTCTTCAGGTGTCTAAAAAGGAAACAAAAGGAGTGTTGGTTCTCTCGAGGTAAGAATGTGGATTTGACAGCAGATAAGAAGTGGCAGGTATAATGAATAAATATTCTGCTCTATCTTCACCATAAGTGAAAAGATAACCATCCCAATAATAGCTATAATTCAGGACGCTGAAGAAATAGAGGAACATAGCAAAGTTATCACCACTTGGGATGCACCACTGAGCGAACTGATGGAGCCATAGGTTAAGTCTCCAAGAACTGGAGGATTTCATCCAAAGGACCTCATGACAAATGGGGTTTTGTTAATTTTCTGCAATTTATTTGATTCTGGAAATGATCCATCAGACTGAAAAATAGACACGATAATCCCTTTATTCAAGTAGGGAGACAGTACAAAGTAACAAACCGTAGGCCAGTTGGCTTCATGTTCAATGTGGGGAAGGTGTTAGAATTGATTAGAGGTGATTATCACTGGCTACTTGGAAAAAATTCAAGAATATTCAAGAACAGTTGGTGTGGTTTCAAGAAACACGGTATTAGCATTGCTCGTTATAGATTTCACTTATGCACTAGTGAAGAAGCGATATTAGTTCTGGTAAAATGATAAATCTGCATGCAGAGAACTTTGAAACACCAAGGGAGCGAAAGAAAAAGTGCTTGGGCCCCAGCAATTCACCTGAAGGCAGAACGCATTAATAGGGCAGTTAAAATCGTACACACTCGACTTGTCTTTCAGTCCTGGCATAGATTATAACAGCAGGGAGGACATGTTGGAGCTTTACAAAACTTTTGATAAGACACCAGGGGAGTACAGAGTGCAGTTTTTCTCGAGGAAAGATGTATTTGCATTAGAGGGGGTGCAAAGGAGATTCACCAGAATGTTGCCTGGGATGTATGCAGCTTAGCCATGAAAAGATCATAGAACATTACAGCACAGTACAGGCCCTTCGGTCCTCCATATTGTGCAGACCTGTCATACCAATCTGAAGCCCATCTAACCTACACTATTCCATGTACGTCCATATGCTTATCCAATGACAACTTAAATGTACTTAAAGTTGGCGAATCTACTACCGTTGCAGGCGAAGTGTTCCATTCCCTTACTACTCCGAGTAAAGAAACTACCTCTGACATCTGTCCTATTCTTTCACCCCTCAATTTAAAGCGATGCCCCCTCGTACTCACCATCACCATCCTATGAAAAAGGCTCTCCCTATCCACCCTATCTAACCCTCTGATTATTTTATATGTCTCAATTAAGTCACCTCTTAAACTTCTCTCTGACGAAAACAGACTCAAGTCCCTCAGCCGTTCCTCGTAAGACCTTCCCTCCATACCAGGCAACATCCTAGTAAATCTCCTCTGCACCCTTTCCAAAGCTTCCACATCCTACTTATAATGCGGTGACCAGAACTGTACACAATACTCCAAGTGCGGCCGCACCAGAGTTTTGTACAGCTTCACCATAACCTCTTGGTTCCGGAACTTGATCCCTCTATTAATAAAAGCTAAAACACTGTATGCCTTCTTAACAACCCTGTCAACCTGGGTGGCGACCTTCAAGGATCTGTGTACATGGACACAGAGATCTCTCTGCACATCTACACTACCAAGAATCTTACCATTAGCCTAGTACTTTGCCTTCCGGTTACTCTTACCAAAGTGCATCACCTCACACTTGTCCACATTAAACTCCATTTGCCACCTCTCAGCCAAGCTCTGCAGCTACCTACAACATCCTTTGTCACGATCCACAACTCCACCGACCTTAGTGTCGTCTGCAAATTTACTAACCCATCCTTCTACGCCCTCATCCAGGTCATTTATAAAAATGACAAACAGCAGTGGACCCAACACCGACCCTTGTGGTACACCACTAGTAACTGGTCTCCAGGATGAACATTTCCCATCAACTACCACCCTCTGTCTTCTTTCAGCAAGCCAATTTCCAATCCAAACTGCTATATCTCCCACAATCCCATTCCTCCGCATTTTGTACAATAGCCTACTGTGGGGAACCTTATCAAACGCCTTGCTGAAATCCATATACACCACATCAACCGGTTTACTCTCATCTATCTGTTTAGTCACCTTCTCAAAGAACTCAATAAGGTTTGTGAGGCACGACATACCCTTCAAAAAACTGTGCTGACTATCCCTGATCAAATTATTCTTTTCTAGATGATTATAAATCCTCTCTCTTATAATCTTTTCCAATACTTTACCAACAACTGAAGTAAGGCTCACTGGTCTATAATTACCAGGGTTGTCTCTACTCCCCTTCTTGAACAGGGGAACCACATTTGCTATCTTCCAGTCGTCTGGCACTATTCCTGTAGACAATGACGAGTTAAAAAGATCAATGCCAAAGGCTCGGCAATGTTCTCCCTGGCTTCCCAGAGGGTCCTAGGATAAATCCCATCCAGCCCAGGGGATTTATCTATCTTCACACTCTGTAGGATTTCTAATACCTCTTCCTTCTAATATCTCAATCCCACCTAGTCTAGCAGGCTGTATCTCAGTATTCTCCTCGACAACATTGTCGTTTTCTAAAATGAATACTGTCGAAAAATAGTCATTTAGTGCTTCTCCTCTGACTCCACACACAACTTCCCACTACTATTCTTGAGTGGGCCTAATCTTACTTTCGTCATTCTTTTATTCCTTAAATACCTATTGAAAGCCTTAGGGTTTACCCTGATCCTGTCCGCCAACAACTTCTCATGTCTCCTCCTGGCTCTTCTGAGCTCTCTCTTTAGGTCCTTCCGGGCTACCTTGTAACCCTCAAGCGCCCTAACTGAGCCTTTACATCTCATCCTAACATAAGCTGCCTTCTTCCTCTTGACCAGAGATTCCACTTCCTTTGTAAACCACAGCTCCCACGCTCTACAGCTTCCTCCCTGTCTGATAGATACATACTTATCTAGGACACACAGGAGCTTTTCCTTGAATAAGCTCCACATTTCTAATATGCCCATCCCCTGCAGTTTCCTTCCCCATTCTATGCTCCCTAAAACTTGCCTAATCTCATCGTAATTGCCCTTCCCCCAGCTATAACTCTTGCCCAGTGGTATACACCTATCCCTTTCCATCACTAAAGTAAACATAACAGAATTGTGATCGCTATCACCTAAGTGGTCACCTACTTCCAAATCTAATACCTGGCCAGGCTCATTACACAGTACCAAATCTAATGTGGCTTCGCCCCTTGTTGGCCTATCTACATACTGTGTCAGGAAGCCCTCCTGCACACACTGGACAAAAACTGACCCATCTGCAGAACTCAAACTATACTGCTCCCAGTCAATATTTGGAAAGTTGAAGACCTCCATGACAACTACCCTGTCTCTCTCACTCCTATCGAGAATCATCTTTACTATCCTTTCCTCTACATATCTGGAACAATTCAGAGACCTATAGAAAACTCCCAACAGGGTGACCTCTCCTTTCCTGTTTCTAACCTCTGTCCATACTACCTCAGGTGACGAGTCCCCAAACATCCTTTCTGCAACTGTAATACTGTCCTTGACCAACAATGACACACCCCCACCCTCTTTTACCATCTTCTGTGTTCTTACTGAAACATCTAAATCCCAGAACCTGCAACAACCATTCCTGTCCCTGCTCTATCCATGCCTCCAAAATGGCCAGAACATCGAAGTCCCAGATACCAACCCATGCTGCAAGTTCACCCACCTTATTCCGGACGCTCCTGGCATTTAAGTAGACACACTTCAAACCAATTTCTTGCTTGCTGGTGCCATCTTGCGTCCCTGAAACTTTATTTCGGCCCTCCCTACTCTCAACCTTCTCTGTACTCAAACTACAATTTTGGTTCCCATCCCCCTGCTGAATTAGAAGATGAATTAGCTTGGTTTGTTTTCTTTACAGCAGAGATGGCTGACAGAGGGCATGATTGAAATAAAGGAAGTTGTAAGATGCATGAATAGGTTGGATAGAATGCAGCTATTCACCTTCGTTGAAGTGTCAGTCACAAGGAGCATGATTTTAAGGTGAAAGGCAAGAGATTCAGTGGGGTGACAAGAAATGATTTTTCACCCAGGAGGTGGTGGGAATCTAGAATGCATTGCCTAGGAAGTACAGTTGAGGCAGGAAACCTCACAATCTTTGAAAAGTATGCAGATGAACACATGAAATGTCAGAGCGTTCAAGATTATGAGCCAAGTGCTGGAAAGTGGGAATTGTGTACAATTAGGGCAAGTTTTGACAGTACAAGCTTGATGAGCTAAAGGGCCTTTCTGAACCTTTCTGAAGGAGTAACATGTGATGTGTATAACAGGGAGTCTGAAGTGTACTTAGATTTCCATAAGGCATTTGAAAAAGGTGCAACATAAAAGGTTATTGCGCAAAGTAAGAGCTCATTGTGGAGGGGCTAACATAATAGCACAGATAGAGGATTGGTTGGCTGGCAGAAGATAGATTGTATGCACCCACATCTGTTTCAGATTGGCAGAATGTGACAAATACATTCCGATCCCACAGAGGTCTGTGCCTGCAGGGCACAGGGGATCAAAGACCAGGTGACTAAATCTACAGATGAAAAATAAATAAATCCAAAACGTGGAATAGAAACAGTGTTGGAGATTCTCAGCAGGTTTGGCAGCATCTGTGGGGGGAAACAGAGTTAAGAACTGGATCGGAACTAAAACATATTGGGCGGCACAGTGGCTCAATGGTTAGCAATGCTGCCTCACAGTGCCAGGGACCCGGGTTCAACTCCACCCTCAGGTGACTGTCTGTGTGGAGTTTGCACATTCTCCCCACGTCTGTGTGGGTTTCCTCCAGGTACTCCGGTTTCCTTCCACAGTCCAAAGATGTGCAGGTTAGGTGGATTGGCATTGCTAAATTGCCCCGTAGTGTTCAGGGGTCTGTAGATTAGGCAGGTTATAGGGGATAACAAATGTGGAGCTGGATGAACACAGCAGGCCAAGCAGCATCTCAGGAGCACAAAAGCTGACGTTTCGGGCCTAGACCCTTCATCAGAGAACCTCTCTGATGAAGGGTCTAGGCCTGAAACATCAGCTTTTGTGCTCCTGAGATGCTGCTTGGCCTGCTGTGTTCATCCAGCTCCACACTTTGTTATCTTGGATTCTCTAGCATCTGCAGTTCCCATTATCTCTGATACAGGGTATAGGGGAAATGGGTCTGGGTGGGATGCTCCAGGGTCAGCGTGGACTTGCTGGGCTGAGGGGCCTACTTCCACACTGTAGGGATTTTATGATCTATGACTCAAAACATTAACTATTTCTCTCCCTACAGGGACTGTCAAACATGACAAATTTCTCTGGCACTTTGTTTATATTTCACATGAGCAGTATTTTGCTATTACTTGAATCATTTGATCAAGTTACTCATCAATTACAATTAGCTTCTGGCATTGTAGTCAACGAGGAGAAATTCACTGAATGATGGTATGATTCCATTACAAGTGGCCTGCTGCATTCAACACTCCATTCAGTGATCTGTAGTGATATAGAATGAAACTGACTATGTGTTATCCTGAATTCTAGATGGCCTGTTGTTCTCAAACTTGTGACATCAATGTGCACATAGGGTGCCAGTGCTAAGAGAGGGAGTCAAATATAGCACAAGTGAGGTCTGTTCTTTGGGCCAGTGTTCACAGATTAAAATTGCTAACAAGCCCCAAGCATGGCTTCAACAATTCTGATCAAGTAAAATGCAATCATGCACATAGTAAATGCCTTCCGCACAATACCGGTGAATGCACGTTGTCTTTATTCACTTGTCAAAACTTGGTGGCCATGCAATGTGAAAGCCAGCACCTTCGCTCCTTTAGCAAATTTCATTTTTATGTTTTTTTTTAAATTTGTTCATAACAAGGTGCATCTTGATCACAAATGGTACCAAGGAACCTAACAACATTGATTTCAATGGGAAGAAGGAACATCGGACAAGTGTGAGGTGATGCACTTTGGTAGGAGTAACCGAAAGGCAAAGTACTGGGCTAATGGTAAGATTCTTGGTAGTGTAGATGAGCAGAGAGATCTCGGTGTCCATGTACACAGATCCTTGAAAGTTGCTACCCAGGTTGACAGGGCTGTTAAGAAAGCATACAGTGTTTTAGCTTTTATTAATAGAGGGATCGAGTTCCGGAACCAAGAGGTTATGGTGAAGCTGTACAAAACTCTGGTGCGGCCGCACTTGGAGTATTGTGTACAGTTCTGGTCACCGCATTATAAGAAGGATGTGGAAGCTTTGGAAAGGGTGCAGAGGAGATTTACTAGGATGTTGCCTGGTATGGAGGGAAGGTCTTACGAGGAAAGGCTGAGGGACTTGAGGTTGTTTTCGTTAGAGAGAAGAAGGTTGAGAGGCAACTTAATTGAGATATTTAAGATAATCAGAGGGTTAGATAGGGTGGATAGGGAGAGCCTTTTTCTGAGGATGGTGATGGCGAGCATGAGGAAGCATAGCTTTTAACTGAGGGGTGAAAGATATAGGACAGATGTCAGAGGTAGTTTCTTTACTCAGAGAGTAGTAAGGGAATGGAACACTTCGCCTGCAACGGTAGTAGATTTGCCAACTTTAAGTACATTTAAGTCGTCATTGGACAAGCATATGGACGTACGTGGAATAGTGTAGGTTAGATGGGCTTCAGATTGGTATGACAGGTCGGCACAACATCGAGGGCCGAAGGGCCTGTACTGTGCTGTAATGTTCTATGTTCTATATAACCTAGAACAAGGTGGTTGGAGATGTTGCAAAGTCAAATATCTCAAAGCCAGGAGATTACTGCAAAAGTTACATGGCAGCTATTCATCAGTTGTTAGTTCTCTTCTTTTTCTTTAAACCAAATGAGGGAATTTTAATTGGGAAAGCTAAACATTAATTGAATTACAAATGTGCAGGGCTCTTGTGCTTGTGAAAAAGAAAAGTTAACTACATTGACCTTTGGTCCCTTGGAAGGTGAGACTAGAGAAGTCATGGGAAATGAGGAACCAGTGGAAGTGTTGAACAGGTATTGTATGGCTACTTTCGCTATGTACTTCAATATATCTTAAGAATATCTGAAAATCAAGCAATAAAAAGGCAGCGAAGAACTTAAACCAATGATAGAGGAAAACTAAATAAAGCTACTAAATAAACTACTACAACTAAATAAAGATACTGCAAATATCAGTGTGTAAAATAAAAAAAATTTGAGGTAACTTGGCAGATCTGGCAATAACTGAACGCTGACTGCAACTGTACTCTTCTTTGGAACTCAGTTAGGTCCATTGAACATATTTAACGCTGAATTAGACAGCTCTTCCATCAATAAGGGTATTGAGGGTTATGGAAGATCAACATGAAAATGGAATTGAGCCCAGCAAGCTAAGTGGACCAAAAGGCAATTCTCGCTCCTCGGTCTTGTATGCTGATTAAGGAATAAATATTAAATCAAAATGCTGGGTGGGACTCACCTGCTCTACTCCACACAGGATAATTTTATACTCACGTTAAGCAGCAGGCATAAATTCATTTTTTACATATCCAACATTCCAGAACCTTCCCGGTACTGCACTGAAGTGCTAATCTAGATTATATACATTAGTGTTGGGAACTCAGGCATTCAAAGCCAACAGCACAATAACTGAAAACTTCGGAACAAGTGTTCTGCAAAATCTGTTCATCCTTTTCTGACAATTTTATTTGATGAATTAAACTGTATCTACGTGATAAAACTGCAACTGCTTTTAATTCAGATACATTGTAGTTGCAATGAAAAATGACCTTTTAAAACTCATTCATAAAATGTAAACATCATTGGCTAGGCCAGCATTTATTACATATCTTTAATTATGGGCGACAGTTAACAGCATTGCTTTGGGTCTGTAGCCACATGTGAGGCAGATCAGGTAAAATTTTCTTCCCTAAAAGACATTAGCCAACCAGATGGGTTTATGATTAACTTGCTGATACTATATCTTCCGTCTTTACTTTTTAATCTGAAGATTGACTCTGTAGCAAAGAGTAAATGGTACAAGTCACCAAAGTGGTCACTCTTCAGCTGTGAACCGAGGCAGTTATGACAGCTGAGCCCGAAATTAATTAACTACGTTTTCTGTATTACAACAGTCACTAAACTTTTTTTCAAAAAAAAAGTTGTTGAAAAATGCTGCAGTTCTGTGGATGAGAAACAAACAATAGTAACCCACACTTTTCAATACAGTAGATACTGTTTAAAAAAAATTGATGCAGCTCTGGTCTATATGGTTCAGCATACCATATGGTCCATTTATACATCAGGTCTTCATGAATATTGTTACTTACCGTGATGACAAGTGTATAATATGTATACGAATCATTTTTGGAATACGCATTTCAAAAGGACAGGAATATGGGTGTTGGTTATTTCTACTAACATTTCTCTTTTAAAAAATCCTTTCATTACTTGTCATAAGGCAAGTGATTTCAGAAATCTGTGGTATAATAAGGTGTTGATACTGTTAAGTTTACAACAGGTAGGGTAAACATGCATGGTCATTATTTTCAATTCAGAAGAATTTAGGATCGAGTGAGTTTTTAATTAATTTCAGAAGACACCAACTATGTTTTCAGATGTTTAGTTCGTCTCCTAGCAAGAATTCAGGGAACAAGTCATCTTAGCTGAAGGGTTTAGCTTGTAAATCCCCAAAACCATGAGTTTTAGAAATCTACAAAGTTATTATAACTCAATGTTTGCGCAAAGTTCCTATTATCAGACTTAAAAAGAGCATTTCAAATTTCGGTCACAGGCCTACCGTAGCGTTCCAGCAAACATTAGCACAAGCTCAAAGAATAGATTCTCATCCTCTGCTTGGTTACTCTGCAGCCTCTGGAATGCAACATGAGGTTCCAATAACTTTAAAGTCTGATTCAATCCTTCTACAATCTTAGCTACACTCTCACCTCACTCCCGTCACACATCCAGCACTGTTATGACATGGTATCAGAGATAATGGGAACTGCAGATGCTGGAGAATTCCAAGATAATAAAATGTGAGGCTGGATGAACACAGCAGGCCAAGCAGCATCTCAGGAGCACAAAAGCTGACGTTTCGGGCCTAGACCCTTCATCAGAGAAGGGGATGGGGAGAGGGAACTGGAATAAATAGGGAGAGAGGGGGAGGCGGACCGAAGATGGAGAGTAAAGAAGATAGGTGGAGAGAGTGTAGGTGGGGAGGTAGGGAGGGGATAGGTCAGTCCAGGGAAGACGGACAGGTCAAGGAGGTGGGATGAGGTTAGTAGGTAGATGGGGGTGCGGCTTGGGGTGGGAGGAAGGGATGGGTGAGAGGAAGAACCGGTTAGGGAGGCAGACACAGGTTGGACTGGTTTTGGGATGCAGTGGGTGGGGGGGGGGGGGGGGGGGGGGGGGGGAAGAGAGCTGGGCTGGTTGTGTGGTGCAGTGGGGGGAGGGGACGAACTGGGCTGGTTTAGGGATGCAGTAGGGGAAGGGGAGATTTTGAAACTGGTGAAGTCCACATTGATACCATATGGCTGCAGGGTTCCCAGGCGGAATATGAGTTGCTGTTCCCGCAACCTTCGGGTGGCATCGCAGGAGGCCCATGATGGACATGTCATCTAGAGAATGGGAGTGGGAGTGGAAATGGTTTGCGACTGGGAGGTGCAGTTGTTTGTTGCGAACTGAGCGGAGGTGTTCTGCTTGGGGACCGCTTTGCAGAACACCTCCGCTCAGTTCGCAACAAACAACTGCACCTCCCAGTCGCAAACCATTTCCACTCCCCCTCCCATTCTCCAGATGACATGTCCATCATGGGCCTCCTGCACTGCCACAATGATGCCACCCGAAGGTTGCAGGAACAGCAACTCATATTCCGCCTGGGAACCTTGCAGCCATATGGTATCAATGTGGACTTCACCAGTTTCAAAATCTCCCCTTCCCCTACTGCATCCCTAAACCAGCCCAGTTCGTCCCCTCCCCCCACTGCACCACACAACCAGCCCAGCTCTTCCCCCCCCCCCCCCCCCCCCCCACCCACTGCATCCCAAAACCAGTCCAACCTGTCTCTGCCTCCCTAACCGGTTCTTCCTCTCACCCATCCCTTCCTCCCACCCCAAGCCGCACCCCCAGCTACCTACTAACCTCATCCCACCTCCTTGACCTGTCCGTCTTCCCTGGACTGACCTATCCCCTCCCTACCTCCCCACCTACACTCTCTCCACCTATCTTCTTTACTCTCCATCTTCGGTCCGCCTCTCCCTATTTATTCCAGTTCCCTCTCCCCATCCCCCTCTCTGAAGAAGGGTCTAGGCCCGAAACGTCAGCTTTTGTGCTCCTGAGATGCTGCTTGGCCTGCTGTGTTCATCCAACCTCATATTTTATTATGTTATGACATGGGTTGCTTTCAGCACATTTTCACCGACTCTCAAGCTGTAATCACACTGCATGTTTACCTTCAGCACAGATTATCCAATCTCTGCTAATTTCAGCTCTTATTATCACTTATTCAGTTTCTCTTCTGTCCAGACCTGCCATCCGTAAACCCCTTGTTTACCTTCCCCCAAAACCTCACCTCCAGCATAAATACCAGATTTCAGAGCTGCTATTAGTTCTGATGAAGAATCAACAGACTCAAAATGTTAACTCTACTTTCTTCCCACAGACACTGCTGGCTCTGTAGGGTTTCACCAGCAATTTGTTTTTGTTTCAGATCTCCAGCACCTGCAGTTCTTTGTCTTATTTTAGATTCAAGACTGCACTGTTTTCTTTATTTGGATGCCTTCGTTTGTTTGACATTTTCATGCAATAAACTTCTGTTTAGTTATTAAAGAAAATCTACAGATTCATTTGAATAAGTCTCAATATCTAACCATCATGTTAACCACCACTAACTATCCAAAAGAATGCAAACAATCTATCATAAGATGTAGAGCTGGATGAACACAGCAGGCCAAGCAGCATGAGAGGAGCAGGATGGTTGACCTTTTGGGCCTAGACCCTCTTCATTTTCTGAAGAAGGGTCTAGGCCCGAAACGTCAGTCTTCCTGCTCCTCTGATGCTGCTTGGCCTGCTGTGTTCATCCAGCTCTACACCTTGTTATCTCAGATTCTCCTGCATCCACAGTACCTACTGTCTCTCAAACAATCTATCAAGCCAGTTTTCATTCTAGGAACTGACCTGTCCTACCACAAGCTAGGATTCAGACAGTGGGACTTTTGACTGGAATTTAAATTCAATGATTTTATAAGAAATTTAAAAGGAACTTTTAACAAAAAGTAGTATGGGAAGGTTCTGGACTGAAAACAGAAGTGCTATGAAGTTTATTTTGTGGATTGGTCTGTCAAAAGGACAATAGAGCTTCTTTAAATATATATAAAAAAAAGGTCACTGTGAACATAGGCTCCTCAGAAAATGAATCTGAAGAGCCAGTTGTCAGGGACAAGATAGAGGGTTTAAAACAGATATTTTGCAGTCTTTACAGTGGAAGATGCTCTGGACATCTTATTAATGCTAAAGAATACAGGGGAGGAATCAAGTACCACCACTGTCAGTAGAGCAGTAGTATTAGATTAACAAATAGGCCCATAAACAGTTAAGTCCCCGGCCCTGAATGCTTACATTCTAGGATCCTAAAAGAGTTAGTTACAGAGATAGTGGATGCAATGGCTGTAATTTTCCAAAAATTCTGGAAAAATACCAGAGGAGTGGAAAACTGCCAATGTGGCACGATTATTTAAAAACAGAAGGAAGCAAGAAGTGCTATCAGGCTAATACCTATTGTTGGAAAGTATTGGAATCAAGAAATAATTTTGGAAAATCGTAGTCTAATTACACAAAGTCTGTCTTATGAAAGAGAAATCGTGACTGACTAATTTATTAGAGTTTTTCAAGTTGGTCTCAACCAGAATGGATAGAGGAGAATTGGTATTTGGACTTCCTGCAAGCACCTAATAAGATACCTCACAAAAAGTTAAATCATAAGATGAGCCTGTGCTGTTGGTGGTAGTATCATAGAATCCCTACAGTGTAGAAGCAGGCCAATCAGCCCAATGAATCCACGCCAACCTACCAAAGAGCACCCCCAGACCCACCATTCCCCAGCCTGTCCCTGTAACCCTGTATTTTCCGTGGTCCATCCACCTAACCTGCACAATCTTGGACTGTGGGAGGAAACCAGAGCATCCAGAAGAAAGCCCCAGAGACACAGGGCAAAAGTGCAAATGCCACACAGTCACATGAAGGTGGAATCGAACTGGGGGTCTTGATGCTGTGAGGCAGTAGTGTTAACTAGCGTGCCACCACACTGCCCTGTAGTATACTGGCATTGAGAGAGAACTGGCTAATGGCAGGAAACAGCGAGTGGAGAGATGGAGGTCTTTTTCTCATTGACGACCTGTGGGGTTCCACAGGCACCAGGGTTGGGACCATAAGTGTTTACAATATAAAGACATGCAGGAATAAAGTGAATGTCCTGCAGCCACACGTGCAAATGACATAAAATAGACGGAAAGACAGGTTGCAAGCAGGACACAAACAATTTTCTGAGAAATACTGATAGGTTAAGTAATGGAATGTTGGCTCTTATTTCAAGTGGTTTGGAGTATAGAACTAGGGAAGTTTTACAGCAACTGTACAAGGTGCTGGTGTAACCATATCTGGAGCACTGAGAGCAGTTTATGTCTCCTTATTTCAGGAAAGATACAATTTCATTGGAGGCAGTTCAGAGAAGATTCACACAGATGACCCCTGATATCGAGGGATTGTCTTTTAGGGCAAAGGTAAACAGGTCAGAAGGTTTAAAACGCACTGAGGTCTAAAAGAAAAGAATGAGGTGATCCCAATGAATTGGACAGGATTCTTAAGATGCTTTACAGAGTTAATGCCAAGAAGATGTTTCCCCTCATTGGAGAATCTAAGACTTGAGGGCACACACACAAAATAAATTTGGGACTGAGATGGGAGATGAGTGTCTTTGGAACTCCTGCCACAGACAGCTGTGCAGGCAAAGTCTTTCTGCATATTTAAGGCTGAGAGCAAGGGTTATGGGGAAAACGGAGGAATTTGAATTCAACTGCAATGTAGAAGTAACAGTTGTGGTGTAAGGTTATACTTGTATATTTTTAAAAACTTGAGTGTGCACTCAGCATTCACAAAGTAAACAAACTATGTGCTTTCAGATACAGAGCCTTTACTTTTGGTTTTGTTACCTTTGTGCTGATTGTTGGTATATTCTTAGTATTCTTTCGTTCTTTCACATCTTGTCATTCCCTGACCCTCATTTCCTGTATTCTATTGTCCTCTTACCTTATCTCCATTCTGATCGCCCACATCTTTCCGCATTTGATCCCTTGTGCCACCACAATCTAGTTTAATCCTCTCTAATTCCCTATCTATATGGTTCATAAGAACACTGGTCCCAGTACAGGTCAGGTGCATTTCATCTCAATGGTACAGTCCCCACTTTGCCTAGTACTGGTGCTGCTAACCAAAACCCAACTTCTCCCACAGTCTTTTCGCCACAGATTAATTTCTATAACTTATTGTACCCTTGCCAATTTGCACATAACTGAGGTTTAGTTATTTCATAGTTCACATCCCAATTTCCTGGGCCCGTGTTTCTACTAGTCACTTGAATAATACAATATTTCTCATATTAGCAGTGGGACAATGATGTAATTTTCAATTTGAAATGCTTTGCCTTCAGCTCTGTGTTTGACATGGATTGTATATTGTAAATAGGTAAGAGCATTACAATTTTATTGAGAAGTCCAGAAGTGAATATGCTGCATTATTTTCAAATTGAAATCTTTTGTAATGTACTTTTATGAAAAGAATTTTTTAGACAGAAAATGTGATGGTGTCGCTCCACGAGTCTCAACAGTCAATATAATTATGATCAAAAAACTATACTTAGTTCTATCTGCACATTACATGGCAACACAGCCAAATATAACTCATCATGCATTCCAGTCATTGCATAAACTCCTGACAAGCCAAGTTGATACAACACTAATTCATTGCTAGATTGCTGTCATCTAACCAGCCAAAGATGGCAAATGTAGGACGCTAATGTTAAGCACTGCTGTTGCAATCAAACCATCTCAGATTGAACTTTTATTCTCCTGTCTCAGAATGTGCATGCATACTGGTAATTTCTTGGTAGTTTTTTTAACATGCTCCAGCACAGTTTTAGTCTTCTCACTAGCAGATTTAGAATAACATCAAGAATGGCAGAAGCAGCAAATTGCTCAGTCATTCGACACTGTGACAGAGGGAAACTCTGCCTTCTGAGCATACATTCTCAACTGCCTTGATCCATTCAGATGAAAAATTAAAGTCAAATAGTTGACAACTTTCAAGGGGTAGAAGGCCATGCTAGGCAGCTCCCTTACACTGACTTATAATGCACTGGCAAAGACCTAGGAATAGGTACTCAAATGCTCGGTGTAAAAACTTGGAAGAGTTGATTGGGAAGATCAATATAAAGAGTAAATCTAGAACAAGCTTGCTTGTATCTACAGATAACCAACTACAGGTTACTCACCATACCATCAAACCCCACACATCAATTTACCTCAGTCTCTACAACCTACTGTATTCAGGGAGTCTATAATATCCCGTATCCCGGCTATAATGAGGTTCTCAATAAAACGCACAATAAGTTTTAAAAGAATCCTACTATTGAAAATCACTATCTCACAAGTATGATCTTTTCAAAATTTAGAGAGAAAGTAAATAGCAATTATACTGAAAAAAAACATTTAAACCATAAAGTCTCCGGTCATCTACAAAGTGTTAGAGCACACAGAAACAGGCTTTTCAACTTGTGACTGTGTCAACTGTAAAATTCTGGGATGTCCCAAATTTTTAAACAGGTGTTATATAAAGTGAGCATATTATAACTTGGAGAGATGTCCATAGGTCACCCACACAATTGTGCCAATCAAACAACCATCTACTCTAAGTTCAATTCTCAGTACTTGGCCCATAGTCTTATATGCTTTAGCATTTCAAGCGTATGTTTGAATACTTCTTGAATGTTGTAATGGCTCCCACCTCAAACATATTTTTGAACAGGGAATTCCAGATACCTACCAACAGCTAGGTGAAAACATTTCTCAATAAATCAGCTCAAAACATCCTTAGTCCCTAGCTTAAATTAGTCACCCCGGTAATTAATCTCTATAGCCAAGAAAAAATAACTCCTATCTCTGGCCCTCAATTTTGTTCAACTCTGTTGCTCAACCCTCAACCTCTTTGCTCCAACAAAAACAACCACAGGCAATCTAGTCTCTCTTCATAAAAACAAATCGAGCTCAGACAACGTAATTTTTTTTTCTACACAAACACGTGACCAGAAATGCAAACAATACTCCAAATCTGGCCTTACTGAAATCCTTCACTGCTTCATCGTAAACTTCTAGCTCTTGCATTTAATGCCTCAACTAATAAACCTAAGAATCCCACATGCCTTCTTAAACATTCTAGTCACCTGACTTGTTATAATGATTGTTGCAGGCAACAAACCTGGCTGTCAGGAGGATGCAGAGATGCTTCCAGATGATTTAGACAAGTTGAGTTAGTGGGCAATTTTACACAGCTGAGGTATAACGTGGACAAACTGAGGTTATCCACTTGGTAGCAAAAACAGATTGGGGGTGGGGGAGGAAGTGTGGAAATCTTATAAAGCTATAAAATTCTAATAGAACTAGATAGGGTAAACACAGGAAGGATGTTCATGACGACCAGGGAGATCAGAACCAGGTTCACAGTCTGAAGGTATTAGGTAAGCCATTTATGACTCAGATGCAAAGTAATTTCTTCACCCCGTGTGATGAGCCTGTGGAATTGTCTGCCACAGAGGCCAAAGCATTGAACGTTTTCAAGAAGTATTCAGATATAGTTTTTAGAGTTAAACGGATCAAAGGGCATGGGAAGAAAGTGGGAACAGGGGACTGAGCTGAATGATCAGCCATGGTTATAATGATGGCTCAAAGGATCAAATGGTCTTCCTTCTCCTTTTTTCAATGTTTCTACATAACCCATCATTCTACGTAACTAAAGATTGGGTTTAGTTTGTTTTTTTGAACATGCTCCTGGAATGTGATTGTTGTTGCTTGGGCCACCATTAAACATCCTGAACAAGATGGTGGTGAGCAACCTTCTCAAACCATTTCAATACTTGTGGTTTGAGTATGTCCATAGTTCCATTAGAAACTCATTCAGACTAAAATTATTACGTTCTGCAATGGAATATCCCAATTCAAAGACAGTGGGCATGCTGTGTGTAACACTCAACTGTGTTCTGGCATGCCCATCAATTAGCCCCGTGCAACCTGTGATGACTTGCATTCCATTATTAAATATAGATTTATCACTGTGCTAGTATCAATCAAAAAAGCAGCCACAAACCCAGGTTCAGTTCAATGAACAAATCTGGACTTCAAGGCTCAGTCATGGTGACCCATGAAACCATTGTTGATTAGAACAAAACTCAGCTGGATCACTGATGTCCTTTTGAAATGGAAAATCTGACATCAGTACCTAGTCTGCAAAACATGTGCCTCTAGAGCCACCACAACTGTCCTGTGAAAATGCCCAGCAAACAACTGAGTTGTATCAAAATGCTATAGAAATTAATTAGGAATTCAAGTGGGTGGACCACGTGGCATCAACCTAGCCACCAGAAATGGTAACAGCACACCTAGCCTTGACCATCCTACGTTGTTTAAGGAAGGATGTAAACTTCATGTGATTCAAAGGAGATTTACCAGATTGATCCCAGGAGTGAGTTGTCTTACAAAGAAAGGTTCCAGAAGGTGGGCTAGTTTCTACTGGAGTACAGCAAATTGAGGATTGACTTGATTGAAGCGTATAACATCCTGAATGACCCTGTCAAAGTGGGTGGAGAAATAGTATTTCTCTTGTGGGTAAATCCAGACCTAGGAACACCATTCTAAAATGCATTTTTAGGATCAAGAAGGAAGTTATTTTCTTCAGAGTGTTGTGCAATTTTTGAACTCTGCCTGAAAAGGCAGTAGACATGGCATCACTGAATTCTTCTAAGGCAGTGGTAGATAGATTTTTGTTAGGCTAAGGAGTCAAAGATTATTGAGGTTAGATGGTAATGTGCAAACAGATCAGGCATAATCTTATTCAATAGCACAGCAGGCACAAGGTGCCAAGTGAATCACTTCTGCTTGAAATTCCTGTTCCCTATATGGTCATCTGCACGGTCGTCCTAAGATTTAGGGACTAATGTCAAAATTGGGAGGGATGCAGATTTTTCAAACAACATGGCTTTGTGCATGGGAAATCATACTACACAAACTTGACTGAGTTTTTTGAGGACGTAGCCAAGAAGATAGGAGATGGCAGAGCTGTAGATGTAGTCCGTGTGGACTTTAGTAAGGCCTTTGACAAGGCTCTGCACAGCAAACTGATTAGCAAAGTCAAATAACATGGGATCCAGGGACAACTAGCCAATTGGATATAAAATTGGTTTGACAGTAGAAAACAGAGGACAGTGGTGGAGATTTTCATACCGGAGGCCTGTGTTCTGGAGGCATTGGTACAATTGTTGTTGGCACTTATACAAATAAATTGGATGAGAATATAGGAAGCACAGTTAATAAGTTTGCAGATGACACCAAAATTGGTGGTATAATAAACAGTGAGGTTATCTGAGATTACAACCTGATTTTGATCAACTAGATCAATGGGTTGCAGAGTGGCTGATGGAGTGTAATTTAGATAAATGCACTTTGGTAAAACAATCAAGGGGAGGACTGACAGTTCATGCTAAGGCCATGGTAGTCTTGTAGAACAGAGGTCTACGGGTTCAGGTTGATTGAAGGTTGTGTCACAGGTAGACAAAGAAGAGTGGTAAGGGTATTTGGAAAGTCGCCTTCATTGCTCAGACCATTGAATACTGGAGTTGCAATACCACATTGCGATTGTACAAGACATTGGTGAGGCCACTTTTGGAGTACCGTGTGCAGTTCTGGTCTTCCTACTCTAGGAAGGATACGAACAAACTGGAGGGGTTCAGAAGAGATTAGGACGAGGGACCACAGATACCTGCAACCACATCTCTTCCACTTCTTGCACTTCTGCCCTCAAACCCCCTCCACCGGCCCCAAACAACAGTTTGGATAGAGACCCCCAGTCCTCACGTAGCACTTCACCAACCTCCAAAGCCAATGCTTCATCCTCCTTCATTTCTGCCAGAAAGATACTTCTTTCCCCACCCCGTCCACTTTCGCAGGAACCGTTCACTTCACGACTCCCTCATCGTTGTACACTCCCGACCAACCTCACCACCACACCTGATGCACCTCTTGCGGTTGCAGAGAAAGGTAACACCTGCCCCAACACCTCCCTTCTTACCTCCATCCAAGACGACAGACAATCCTTCCAGATCCAGCAGAGATTCACCTGCACTTCATCCAACCTGATTTATTGCATTCATTGCTCCCAATGTGGTCTCGTCTATGCCAGGAAGACCAAACGCAGACTAGGGAACCTGTTTGTGGAGCAGATGCACTCTGCATGCATGAACTAACCCGACTTTCTGGTTACCATCCATTTTAATTCCTCCTCCCACTCCACTGTCAGAGTGAGGCCAAATGCAAACTGGAGGAACGACACCTCATATTTCACCTTGGGAGCTTACAGCCCAATGGCCTGATCATTGACTTCACCAGCTTCAAACTTCCTCCACCTCCAGCCTTATTCCACGTCCCAATTCCCTGACCTGTCCTAAACTGTCCATCTCCTACTCACCTACCCGCTCCACCCTTCCCACTGACTAGTCACTATAAGCCCCTAGGGATGGTAGGAACTGCTGATGCTGGAATGGGAGATAACAAGGTGGAGCCAGATGAACACAGCAGGCACAGCATCAAAGGAGCAGGAAAGCTGACATTTTGGGTCAAGGGGGCTCTGAAATAATTAGAGAGAGGGGGAGACGGAGGTAGAAGGTGGATACTGGAGCAGATAGGTGGAGAGAAGGCAGACAGGTCAAGGAGGCAGGGATGAAGCTAGTAGAGGTGAGTACAGGTAGGAAGTGGGTGTGGGGGTTGGTCAGTGAGGTGGGAAGAGTGGATTGGTGGGACAAAAGATGGGCAGGTCAAGTAGGCAGGGACGAGAGGGGTTGCTGGTCTTGGGATGAGGTCAGAGGTGGGGAGATTTTGAAGCTTGTAAAGTCCACATTGAGACCATTGTATTGTAGGGTTCCCAGGCAGAATATGAGGTGCTGCTCCTCCAGGTTTTGGGTGGCATCATTGTGACACTGGAGGAGACGCAGGATGGGCATGTCATCCAAGGAGTGGGAGGGGGAGGTGAAGTTGAATTGGTTCACAACTGGGTGGTGTTGTCATTTGTCACAAACCAAACATAGGTGCTGCACAAAGTGGTCTCCAAGCCTTCACTTGTCAGGTTCAGGACAGTGATGGGGAATGACATATAACAATCCAGAGTAAGAAAAACGCACTGGCGGAGTGTGGACTTCAATGGGGCAAGAAACAGCTAGGCAAGATTTATTAGAATGAGGGGTTGGTGGGAAAAACAGTAACTGAACAATGGGCTACATGGATAATAAAGGATACAGAAATTAAGATAAAGAATCAAATGTGCGGTTATAGCTGGTGTCACTTTGAAAACTAAGAGGAATACGGGAGGTTCAGAGGGGAGGTTAAAAAAAAAGAAAAGCAAAGATGAATTAAGAGAAAATACCCGCAGCCAACATAAAGTGATGTTCCAAAACATTCTGTAAGCATACAATAGCGCAAATAGGGCTGATTGGGGATCAAAAAGGAAACTTATACCACAAGTCAGGGAGGATGCTGAAGTGTTAAATTAATACTTTTCATCTGTCTTTACCGAAGAGAGAGATGCCAATCAGCCATGGTGGTAGAATAGAAAACTCTCTCAATTCAATGATTCAAGTGCTAAGGAAGTAATGTTGGATAGACTGTTGATAAGGCAAAGGGAGCGTTGAGATGCCTCCAAGGATTTTGAAGGAAGTGGCCATAGAAATTACTGGGCTATTGGTCATAAGCTGTCAGGCTTTCTCAGACTTTGACTTCCTATGATCTGAAGTCTCCACCTGCTTCAATAAGACCATCATCATCCCGGAACTAAATAAAACTTGAGCAGCGTGCCTCAATGACTACCGTGCAATATTCTGGCCGCCATAATTATGAAGGGCTTTGAGAAGTTAGTCATGACTCATATCAACCCTAGCTTCCCAGCCTGTCTTATGATTCACATACTGTCACAAAAGGTCCAATGGCAGATGCCATCTTCCTAACCATACATTCATCTCAGGCTCCTAATCATTGAACACTGCTCCCCCTTGAACACTATAATTCCAACCAAACTAATCTTCAAACTTCAAGCCTCTGCTCTGCCCTCTGCAACGGGATCCTTGATTTCCTGACCTACAGCCTACAATCAATGAGAATACACATCAACACCTACTCCACAACAATTATCAAGGAGCGTACTTAGCCTTTTACTATATTTTCTATGAAATCATGACTGTTGGCCAAATTTCATCCTAACTCCATCTACAAGTTTGCTGACAACACCAATGTTGTAGGTCAGATCTCAAACAATGATGAGATGGAATACAGGAAAGTGATACAGTGCTTGATGACAAAGATAACAATCTCTCCCTTAACATCAGCACAATGAAAGATCTAGTCATTGGCTTTATAGAGTAAGGTGGGGCGTACACCCCTATGTACCTCAATGGAGCAGAGGTAGAGACAGTTGAGAGTGTCAAGATCCTAGGAGGGACGTTCACCAATCTGTCACGGACCACCCACATTGATTGGACAGTCAAGGAAACACAATAATGACGCTATGACCTTAGGAAGCTAAGGAAATTTGGCATGTCTTTAAGGACTCTTGTCAATTTTTACAGATGCAACGCAGAAAGCATTCTATCCAGATGCATCACAGCTTGGCATGGCACTACTCTGCCCAGGGCCTTAAGAAACTACAGTAAGTCGTGAACGTAGTCGAGTCCATCATGCAAGCCAACCTTACATCCACTGACTCCATCTATACTTCTTGCTGCTTTAGAAATGCGGCCAACGTAATCAAAGACCCCTCCCACCCCAGTTATAATCTCCTCCAACTTCCTCAATCCAGCAGAAGATACAAGTACTTAAACATACGGATCAATTAATTCAAGAACAGCCTCTTCCCTGCTGTTATTAGACTTCTGAATGAAGTTCTCAAATTTCAAATTTAATGCTGACCTGGTTCTTTGTGCACCTTCTCTGCACCCATAACATTGTATTCTTGTCTCTGTTCCATTACCCTTATGCACTTTGTATGGTATGATCTGCCTGCACTGCACACAAAACTTTTCATTGTACCTAGGTACATGTGACAATAGTAAGTCAAATTTTATAAAAAGACTCTGGGAAAGTGCCAGAAGAGAGGGAAATAGCAAACTTTACAGCCTTATTCAAGAAGGGTTGCATGGATAAGCCCAATAATTACAGACCAGTCAGTTTAACTTGAACAGCGAGAAAGCTTCTATAGTCAATCATTCAGGATAGAATTAGTGATTACTTGGAAAAAAGGTGGGATGAGTAGGAAGAGTGCCACTCAGGTAATGATATACCTGTTTCACTCCCAAATGGATAACCTCACATTTATTACAAATATACTTCAACTGCCAAGCATCTGTCTACTCATTCAACTTGCTCAAATCACAAACATTTCTACATCTTCCTCACAGCTCACCCTACCACACAGCTAAGTTGCATCTGCAACTTAGAAATATTACATTCAGTTGTCTCATCTAAATCATCAAAATATTATCACTGAATCATTTCATCATACAATGCAGAAGAGGCCATTTAATCCATCGTGTCAGTACTGACAAAAACTATGTAAAACCTATACTGCTCGCACCTCCCAGCACTTGGCCCATGACATTTCAAGTGCTCATCTACTTACTTTTCAAGAAGGTAATGAGGTTTCCCATCTCAGTTACCCTCCTATGCAGTGCAGTCTAGGTTCCCACCGCCCTGAATAAAAACAACATTCCTCAAATTCCCTCTAAAGTTGCTGCTTTTCACTTTGTAATTATGCTCCTTGTTACTGACCTTTTAACTAAAGGGTAAGTTGCTTTCTATCCACCCTATACATGCCTCCTTATTTTGATGTTATTCATTCATACGATGAGGGCGTTGCTGGCTAGGCAGCATTTAATGCCCATCGGGCAGCTAAGAGTCAACCATATTGCTGTGGTTTGGAGTTACATGTAGGCCAGACCAGGTAAGGATGGCAGTTTCCATCCCTAAAGGACATTAGTGAACCAGGTGGGTTTTTGCAACAACGTTAGGGTATAGAATGCTTGCCTGGAAGTTGGTGGAGGCAGGTTCGATTGAGGCATCCAAGAGGGTATGACAACGGATTCACAATCATCATTAGATTCTTAATTCCAGATTTTAAAAAAAATGAATTCAAATTCCACCATTTGCCATAATGGGATTCAAACCCAGGACCCCAGAAAGTTCTCTGAGTCTCCTGGATTAATGGTCCAGCGATAATACCACTAGGCCATCGCCACTCCTTGGCTAAAATGTTCCAGGTTTTTCCTCTGCATCACCTCCAGTGCAATTGTATCCTTCCTGTAGTGCAGTAACCAGAAGTTGGCACTGTACCCCAGATGTGGCCTAACCAAAGTTTTGTACTGCTTCAACATGACCTCCCTGCTGTTATAATCTTTGCCTGCACTAATAAAAGGCATGTCCTATATGCTCCTTAACTACCCTACTAACCTGCTGCCTTCAGATGAATTGCTAGGATTCAAGCACTATCGCTTTCTGACCCTTGGTATTTCTAAGTTCGACCCACACACATTTATCGATTTACCAGAACAAGTATCCCTTCTTCACTATTGCAAAGCTACCCACCTCTTTCTCCTTCTTAAAAACTGACTAGCCTAGATATAGTCCCATCTTTGGTCACCTTGCAGCCAGCATCCATAATTCCAACTACTACGAACGATTCAATTCCCATCGGGTAGAGGAGCAGAGGGACCAGCGGGACCAGCATATACATCTGCACAGATTATGGAAGGTGGTAGGACAGGTGGAAGTAACATTAAATGAAGCTTGCAACATTCTTGGCTTTATTAACAGGGGTAGAGACTACCAGAGAAAGGCAGTGACGCTGAACAACATTTAAACACTTATTAGTCCTCAGCTGGAGTATTGCATAGTTCTAGCTACCATGTCATACGAAGAACCATGCATTGAAGAAAGTGCAGGTGCAATTTAATAAATTGGCACAAGGAATGAGAAGCTTCAGTTATGAATGCGGATTGCAGAATTGGGACCTTTTTTTGGAGAGGTGGCAGCTAAGAGGAGACTTGACACAGCAGATAGAGAGAACTACTCCCACTAGTAAAGGGAACAAGAGGAGACAGATTTAAAATTACTTTCAAAAGAATCAAAGGTGATGTGAGAAAACATTTTCATGCGGCAAGCAGTTAGGGTATAGAATACTTGCCGGGAAGTTAGTGGAGGCAGGTTCGATTGAGGAATCCAAGAGCGTATTGTGCAAATATGTGAATGAAAGTAATATGTAAGGGTATGGGGAAATAGCTGGAGAATGGCACTGGGTAATGATACTCATTATCCAGTTGTGGGCAAAGTGTTGGAAAGAGATAGGATTTATAATCATTGAGAAAGGAATATTTTGATCAGGGATAGTCAACGTGATTTTGTGAAGGGTTGGTCATGCCTCACAAACATTATTGAGTTCTTTGAGAAGGTGACCAAACAGGTGGATGAGGGTAAAGTGGTTGATGTGATGTAAATGGATTTCAGTAAAGTGTTTGATAAGGTTCCTCATGGGAGGCCATTGCAGAAAATACGGAAGCATGGGATTGAGGGTGATTTAGTGGTTTGGATCAGAAATTGGTGAGCTGTAAGAAGACAGAGGGTGGTGGTTGATGGGAAATGTTCATCTTGGAGTTCAGTTATGAGTGGTGTACCACAAGGATCTGTTCTGGGGCCACTGCTGTTTGTCATTTTTATAAACGGCCTGGATGAGGGCATAGAAGGATGGGTTAGTAAATTTGCGGATCACACTAAAGTCGGTGGAGTTCTGGATAGTGCGGAAGGATGTTGCAGCTTTTAGAGAGACAGAGATAAGCTGCAGAGCTGAGCTGAGAAGTGGCAAATGGAGTTTATTGCGGGAAAGTGTGAGGTGATTCACTTTGGAAGGATTACCAGGAATAGAGTACTGGGCTAATGGTAAGATTCTTGGTAGTGTAGGCGAGCAGAGAGATCTCGGCGTCCATGTGCATAGATCCCTGAAAGTTGCCACCCAGGTTGATAGGGTTGTTAAGGTGGCATATGGTGTGTTGCTTTTAACGGTAGAGAGATTGAGTTTCGGAGCCATGAGGTCATGCTGCAGCTGTGCAAAACTCTGGTATGGCCACACTTAAGAGGATTACATACCAGTTCTGGTCGCCATATTATAGGAAGGATGTGGAAGCATTGGAAAGAGTGCAGAGGAGATTTACCAGGATGTTGCCTGGTATGAAGGGAAGGTCTTATGAGGAAAGGCTGAGGGGCTGGAGGCTGTTTTCATTAGAGAGAAGGAGGTTAAGAGGTGACTTATTAGAGACATACAAGATGGTCAGAGGATTAGATACGGTGGACAGTGAGAGCCTTCTTCCTCGGATGGTGATGGCTAGCTGAGGGGACATAGCTTTAAATTGAGGGGTGATAGATATAGGATAGATGTCAGAGGTAGGTTCTTTACTCAGTAGTAAGGGCGTGGAATGCCCTCCCTGCAACAGAAGTAGACTTGCCAACTTTAAGGGCATTTAAATGGTCATTGGATAAACATATAGATGATAATAGAATGGTGTAGGTTAGATGGGCTTCAGATTTGTTACACAGGTTGGCACAACATGGAGGGCTGAGGGGCCTATATTGCGGTGCAATGTTCTATGTTAACATAGAACATAGAACAATACAGCACAGAACAGGCCCTTTGGCCCTCGATGGTGCGTCAACCTGTGATCTAAGACCCTCCCCCTACACTATCCCATCATCATCCATATGCTTATCCGACGACTATGTAAATGCCCCTAATGTGGCTGAGTTATCTACATTGGCAGGCAGGGCATTCCACGCCCTTACCATTCTCTGAGTAAAGAACCTGCCTCTGACATCTGTCTTAAATCTATCACCCCTCAACTTGTAGCTATGGCCCCTTGTACAAGCTGAAGTCATCATCCTCGGAAAAAGACTCTCATTGTCCACCCTGTCTAATCCTCTGATCATCTTGTATGTCTCTATTAAATCCCCTCTTAGCCTCCTTCTCTCCAATGAGAACAGACCCAAGTCCCTCAGCCTTTCTTCACAGGGCCTGCGCTCCAGACCAGGCAACATCCTAGTAAATCTCCTCTGCACCTTTTCCAATGCTTCCACATCCTTCCTGTAATGGGGCGACCATAACTGCATGCAATATTCCAAATGAGGCCGCACTAGCGTTTTGTACAGTTCGTTAAAAGAGCGAGATGCAGTCACCACCAAACTGAATAGCCTCCTCTGCACCCAAGTCTTGTGACTCTGTGAAAATCCTCCTCTAGTTTGAGCTATATCTGGCACAAAGAACCTGGTTGTGGGTATTGGAGGCTATTTCTTTCAGTCGCATGACTACACTGCAGCAGTTGCTTTGGTAAGCCCTCAAGCCCAAGCATGTGCAGTTTCTTCATCAATGAACTTTCAGCTGTCATAACATTAGAAATGGGAAGACTTGCTGATAATTATGCAATGTTTATTAACATTTGCAGTCATCAGCTAACAAGGCAGAACTCGTTCATACGACAGCAAGCCCTGGTCAACATTCAGGCTTAGACTGATAAGTAACGCTCATGCCAGACATGTCTAGCAATAATCAGCTCTAACAAAAGAAGACTAACTATCTTCCCTTGACATTGCATTATCACAAATCCCCATTATCAATATTTTTCGGGTTACCATTTGTGAGAAACTGAATTGGCTCAACCACCTAAATATTGTAGCTGAAAAAGCAGGTCAAAGACTTGGAGCTCTGTGATAAGTAATGCACGTTATGACTCCCAAAAGCCTGTCCTCAGTCAGTTGTGTGATAAAATACTCTCCACTTGCTTGTATGGCTTCAATTCTAAGAACGATCAAGTGGCTTCACACCACTGATGATAAAGTATCATGCATGATTGGGACCTCACACACAAACATTCACTCAATCCACCACTGATGTAAAGTTGATTCATTAACAATACACTGTCAATACGTGCCATCCATCAGGTGCACCTTACATTCCTTTCAAAGCGCCTTGCAAGCCTGCAACCTCTACTATTCCTTACTAGGCAGTTATGAGGCTCCAGTCTAAACTAACAGCACACAAGTTCCTCGTTTGCTACGCTGAAATGGGTGTTTTAATTCCAAAACGGTGCGCTCCGTAAAAGCTCAAACAAGTCTGAACAAACCTGTAAGCACTTGTTGAACTCATGTCACATGACTCACCTCTCAAAGGGTGACTGTCCAAACAACATACACTAACTCCAACACATGACTCCAACTACTTAGAAGGATAAGGGCAGCAAATACATGAAAACATAACCACCTGCAAATTCCGCTCCACGTCACATCACCCTGGCTTGGAACTGTATTACCATTCCTTCACTGTTGCTGGGTCAAAATCCTCAAAACACCCTTCCTAATGGCAACATTTTGCCTTTAAATTCCATGGATAGCAGCAATTCAAAGCAGAGGTTCACCAGCACCTTTACAAAGGAAATTAGTACTGAGCAGAAAACGTTGCTAGTCTTAACTTACCTAAAAAAACCGACAAACATACAGATAAGTCAAAAATTATAGGAAAAATGGAAAAAAAATCATTTGAACAGTGTGTTAGGCAAACACCAAGTAAAGAACATTGAAATGGGCAATCAGAACAGCTTGAACTGTGGCAGTTGAATGAAGTAGTTTTATTGTCTACTTTCTCAATTCCAGTTTAAAAAGGCTGAAAGCAAGCTTAAGGCATGGTGGGGAAGTTCAGCTGCATGAAATACCCATCATGTGCCATATGGGAAACGTGGTCGCTTCCTATGGTTTAGTCCCCACGTGAGTGTCTATCTCCAACTAGATCAATTTCAGCTCAAGACTCTGGAACACAGGCAGCAGCTGAAAATTGGAAATTAGGTAGATAACACATTTAATAAAGGGCTCGCTGTGCAGATTAAGACCAGGGAGGCTAACAGTGAAAATCAGTGACCACCAGGCAGTGTGGATAGGCCAAGCAGGTAGTGGAGTCTCTTGAGGATTACTGGTGAGTGGATCACTCATCAGAGGAATGTAGCGAGAGCCAAGCATGTGGCACTTGCATTTGGTCAGCTACACAGGTGGGTTGGAGGCCAGGCAGCACTGGGCCAATAGCGGTAGATGATTCAATAGTTTAAGGTTTTTCTGTGGTTGCATGTGGCTCCAGGATGGTGTGGTGTCTTCCTGGTGCCAGAGTCAAGGATATCACAGAGTGGCTGCCGAACAGTTAAGAGTCAATCACATTGCTGCGGGTCTGGAGCCACATGTAGGCCAGACCAGGTAAGGATGGCAGTTTCCTTCCCTGAAGGCTTGAGTGAACCAGATTTTTTTTTCTCTACAATGGACAATGGATTCACTGTCTTCCTTAGACTCTTAATTCTGAATTTTTAATCGAATATAAATTCCACTATCTGTCGTGATAGCTTTCAAACCCAGGTCCTCAGAACATAACCTGGTTCTCTGGGTTAACAGTCTAGTGATAATACCATTAGACTATCACCTCCCAGCACCTTACCAGGATTGTGACTAATATTCTCAGGGAGAGATGTGTTAGTGCTGTTACAAGGGTTTAAATTGGCTTGCAGGGGATGGGACCCTAAAGTGGAAAACAACACAGCAAGAACAAAGCTAGTATGGGAAGTAGGAACACTGAACGCAATACTTACAACTAGTGAAGTGAATTTCTAGCATTAGATGAAGTTGAAGCGTATGTCTGAATTGCCATTACAGAGACATGGCTGCAAAGTAACCAAAATTGGGAACTAAATGGTAAAGGTTACTCAGAATTAAAGAGGGATAGACAAATAAGAGAAGGACATAGGATATTACTGATAAGAGACAGAATCTATTAGGGACGGAAAATCTCCAATCAAAAGAATAGGGTGTAGAATCTGTTTGGGTAGAGCTCAAAGCTTAAACAAAAAGGGAAGTGATGATCCAGTGGCATCAGAGACCAAGGCAACACTCTCAGGAGCCAGGACTGAATCCCATCATAATAGATGATGGATTAGAATTCAATAATTTTTTAAAAATCTGGAAGTAAAAGTTGTTGATTGTTGTAAAAGCTCAAGTGCGAGGAAGGGAAAAATATGTAGGTGCAGGCTTGGAGGGCTGAAGGCCCAGTTAATGCACTGTATTGTTTTTCTGACCACAAGGATGCTCTCAGAGTCATACAGCACAGTAACTAACCTTTTGGTCCAATCAGTCAATGCAGACCACAATCGCAAACTAAACTAGGCCCACCTATCTGTGCTTGGCCCTCCAAACATTTCTTATTCATATACCTATCCAAATGTCTTTTAAATGTTGTACCTGTATCTGTATCTACCACTTCCTCTGGAAGTTCATTCCACACATGATCCACCATAGATACAAAAAAATTGCCCCTTATGTCTTCTTTAAGTTTCTCTCCTCTCACCTTGAAGTATGCTTCCCAGTCTTGAAAGCGCCCACCATAAGGAAAAGACATCTACCATTCACTTTATCTCGTTAGAGAGAGGTGACTTCTGGTGGCTTAATCTGAGGGGTGCTATGCCTCAGGCAAGAGGAAAGGTAAAGAGGGTAGGACCTTCATGGTAATTTCAGTGGTATGGGAAAAGGAAGTTGGCCACAGTAGATTGGAAAAATAAATACAAAAATTCGATGGTAGATAATAACAGATGGTAAAGAATAAATAGTTTTCAACAAACACACATTGTTTGGGCCACACAGTGGTTAGCACTACTGCCTCACAATGCCAGGGACCCAGGTTCAATTCCAGCCTCAGGTGCTGTCTGTGTGAAGCTTGCACGTTCTCCCAATATCTGCATGTATGTGCTTCAGTTTACTACCACAGTCTGAAGATGTGCAGGTTAGGTGGCTTGGCCATGCGCAAGTGCTCATAGTGTCCAGAGAGGTGTAGGTTAGATGGGTTAGCCTTGGGAAATACAGAGTTACAGGGATTTGGAGCTGAGTCTGGGTTGGATGCTGTTCGGAGTGTTGGTGTGGATGTTTAGGGCAGAATGGCCTGCTCCCATACTGTAGGGATTCTGTACTCTGCTTTAAGTTAAAAATACCTAGCAGGAAATGTAAAGGAAGTTAAAGGTAGTGTTAGATCAAAGGAGGCGGCTTATAGGGTTGTCAAAACAGTTGGAAACTTGAGAATTTAAGAATTCAAAGCAAGCCAAAAAAATGTGTATTAAAAAGACAGATTCAAATATGAATGTAAAATAGCATGAAACTTAAAAGTGCCTATAAAGGCATGTAAAATGAAAAGATTAGCAAACCAAAAATGTGAGTCCAAAACCATAGTTAGCCACACTTGGAGTACTGTAAGCAGATCTGAGAACTATACTTCAAGAAAGATACATTGGCCTTAGAGGGAGAACAAACTACTTTTACAAGAACAATACTTGGACTTAAAGGGTCAAGTTTGAGGAGGTACAAGGCAAATCGAAGTCTTCAAGATATTAACCGGGAAAGATAGGGGCGATAAAGAAAAGCTATTTCCACTCGTTGGGGATTCCAGAACGAGCAGGCATTGTCTGAGAATTAGAGTCACATCATTCAGGAGTGATGTTAGGAAGCACTTCCATTAGAAGGAGTGGTAGACATTTGGAACTCTCTTCCACAAATGGCAGTGGATGCTAGGATCAGTTAATATTAAATCTGAGACAGGTAATTTTTTTTGAGCAAAGGTATTAAAGGATATGGACCACATACAGATGCAATCAGACCACAGATCAAACATTATCTCACCTGAATGGTAGAACAGGTGTGAGAGGCTGACTGGTCTACTCTTGTTCCTAGAATAAAACAAAGAACTGCAGATGCTGGAGATCTCAAACAAAAACAAAAATTGCTTACGTAATTGAGCTGGTCTGCCAGCATCTGAGGGGTGAAAAGCAGAGTTAACATTGAGGCCAGTGACTTTTCATCACCAGAATCAGACTCGAAACGTTAACTCTGCTTTCACAATACAGATAATAAAATGTGAGGCTGGATGAACACAGCAGGCCAAGCAGCATCTCAGGAGCACAAAAGCTGACGTTTCGGGCCTAGACCCTTCATCAGAGAGCTTCAGAGTTTCTCCCATTGCAACTCTCTTGTAATCTCTTCGGCCATGAAACTGCTTGACCGTGTCCTGAAGTAAACCAGGTACCACAGCCACATCACCTTCCTCAGCACCTGCCTACGGAACCAGATCATCCCCAAGGAACTACAGTCCACATTTCAGCCTTCTCAATTTGGCCCCAACCGTGAAATTATCTCTTTCACACTACAGATACTGCCAGACTAGCTAAGTTTCACCAGCAATTTCTGTTGTTGTTTCCATGCTCCTAGAGTTAAGCTGTTTCCATAGCTCTTTTTGGCAATGTAATTTGTTTGCATGTGCTAGAAGCAACATAAATGTATCTTGAGGACTGTTTTATGAAAGCAAAAATAATCTGTACTGATAAAATGGTCAATTCTTTCAAGTCTGTTTCTTGTACCTAGTTCTGTTGAATGGAAGACAAGAGGTTTCAACTTCTAGCTTAACATTTTTGGTAAGTTTCAGAACAAAAGTAATAAACGAACTCAAAGTTGCCAAATACCTGACTCCTGTTGACCTTCACCTTAAGACTGATGAAAGACATAGCTATAAGACCATAAGATGTGTGCAAAATTAGGCCATTCAGTCCATCACGTCTGCTCTGCTATTCAATCATGGCTGATATTTCTCAACCTCTTTCTGCTGTCTTCTCCCCATAACCTTTAATCCCCATAGCAATCAAGAATCTACCTCTATCTTAAATACCCAATGGCATGACCCCCACAGCAATGACTTCCATAAATTTCCTTCTTCACTACCCTGTCTACCTGTGATTCCACTTTCAAGGAACTATGAACATGTACCCCAAGGTCTCTTGGTTTGGGAACACACCCCTACCATTAAATGCATAAGTCCTCCACTGATTTGCCTAACCAAAATGGAATATCTCATATTTATCTAAATTAAATTCCATTTGCCACTTCTTGGCCCATCAGCAGATCTGATCAAGGTCCCATCATACTCCGAGATATCGCTCTTCGCTGTCCACTACACCAATTTTGGTGACATGTGCAAACTTACTAATCACACCTCTAATACTCGGATCCAAATCATTTATACAAAATGACAAATAAAAATAGAGCCAGCACCAACCTTTGCAGCACACTAGTGGTCGCTCCAATCTGAAAAACCCTCCAAAAATCATCCTTTGTCTCCCACTTTCAGGCCAGTTCTGTATCCAATTCCTCATTCTCAAGGCCAAGTCCAATCTCCTTTTAAAATTGTTTATGAACTCAACATCTACCAGCTTTTCCAGCTGAAACATTCCAGACTCCAATAACTCTGAATGGAACATTTCACGTGCCCCTTCTAGATCATTTACCAATTTACCAATCATTTACCAAACCTGAGGCATTTGAAATACAACCAAGTTTCACTAGCTGATGGCCAGAGGAATTTGTCTAGCTTATTACCTGGATTGTTTTCAGCTGTAAGTCTGTTGATCAAACCAACAAGGTCACAAATGTAATGGCTGAATCTAGGGACAGCACAAAACATCTCTTCAAGTTGAGTTTGTACTTTTTGCCAGCTCTTTCTGGAAGAGAGGGTTAACAAGTTTATTGCTCTGTTTTTTGACCCAGTAGCAATGAAGAAACTGTAACACTAGTCAGGATGGTGTGCAGACTGTGGTGCATGTTGCCTTTGTTCTTCAAGGCATTCAAGATCCCACATTTGGATGGCGTTGCTGAAGCCGATTTGGTGATTTCTGCAGTTACACAGTAGATAGAAAGAACAGGCCATTCTACCCACTTCACCATTATGATCACGTCTATCATCAAACTCAACACCCTAATCTGTCCCTCCACCCATATCCCTTAAACCACAAGATCTTGATCTCTTTGAAAACACAATGTTTTAGCCACAACCACTTTCTGAAACAGTGAACTCCATAGGTTCACCACTCTCTGGAAGAGGAAATTTCTCATCTCAATTCTAAGAGGGTTTACCCCTTACCCTTAAACTATGAGTCCTGGTTCAGAATATATCCCCCCACCATCATGAACATCCTTCCTGCATTTAACCAGTCTAGTTCTGTGAGAAGTTTACAGGTCTCTAAGGAATACAGCCCTGACCCTCATATATCAGTCCTGCCATCTTAGGAATCACTTCTGAAATCTTCACTGCCCTCCCTCTATACCAAGCAGATCTTTCTTCATAAGGCGACCAAAACTGCACACAATGTTGAAGTATGGCCTCACCAATACCCAGTACTATTGCAACAGGACATTCTTGTTCCTACACTCAAATCCTCCTGCTACGAAAGTCATAATTTCCTTTCTTTACTGCAGCTACACAGACGCACTTATTTTCACTGAATGGTCTAAGAGGACACCAATGGTCTTGTTGAACATGCCCCTCTCTCCGTTCACAGCCATACATATAACAATCTGCCCTCTTGTTTTGCTACCAAAGTGGGTAATGTCACATTCAAGCACATTATGCTACGTCTTCCCTGTGTTTCCCCATTTACACAGCCTGTCCAACACAGTCACACCTTTTCAGTTCTAGACACAAATGTGGAGCATCTGCTGTGGAGTGAGTCAATAGTTAAAGGCGGTGCATGGAGCGTCAAATCATGTGAGCTGCAATACCCTCAAAAGTTTCAAGCTTCAATATTTTTGGAGCTATGTTCATCCAGACAAGAGAATACTCCATCGCATAACTAACTTGGGCCACATAAATGGTGAAACAACTCTGAGGAGTTAGGGGGTAAACTAATGAATCCCATATTGGGTATATGGACTTGTTTGTGTAACCAGTGTTTATTTAGATGTTCAAGTTAACTTTGTGGTTGATGGTAATATCATCGTCCAATCAGACTACTGATAATAATAGCATCTTTCCAGCAAAAGAGAATCTAAACATCTTCCCTTAACATTCAGTGGAGCTGCCATGACTGACAGACCACTATCAACTTTCTTGGCAGTTAGCATGAACCATTAAGGGAACTAGACCATCCACATTTATTCTGTGGCTACAAAAACAGATCAGAGGCTGGGAATTCAGCAACAAATAACTCATCCTCCTGACTTCCAAAAGCCTACCCACCATCTACAAGGCGCAAGAGAGTGAGATGGAAGACTACTTAGTTACCTGGATAAATGAATTCCAATATTTCAGAAGCGTGACACCAACCAGCCCTCTTGACTGGCATCGCATTTACCACCTTTTACATTTAACTTCACCACCACTGATACTCAGTAGCAGAGTGCCTACCATCTACAAGATGTTCTTCAGCAATTCACCAATGGAATGTTAGCCCATTAACATGTCATCTCACAAAGGCTCCTTCCACAGACCCTTTCGAATCCTGGACCTTTACCACTTGGAAGGACAAGTGTGTGGAAAAGAGCGACCTTACCAAGTTCTCCACCAAGCTACAAACCATCCTGACCTGGACCAATATTTGCATTCATTCACCATTGCTGAGTCAAAAACCTGAAATTCCCTCTACAACACTGAAGGTGTACCTGTACCCAAAAGGACTACATCAGCTCAAGGAAACATCCAGGAACAATGAGGGACAGGTATCAAAAGCTAATGTAACCTAGAAAACCCATGCGCCATGAGCAATTAAAGAATGGACATTCATTATATGGTGTTTAAAATCTGTACAATGCATCAGCCCTAATCTAGTATTAGAACATAGAACTGTACAACACAGCATTGGGCCCTAGTGTTGTCCAGATCTTGCTGTAAATTGGTAGAGTCTGCCTCATTTCTTGAGAATTTGTGATCAGTGAATATTTCTAATGCTGAACTCCATTGCTGAAGCAATTAAAGTAGTTGAGCAGGAGATGGTCTTGAGGTGTTCCTCAAACTCATTTATTTGATCAACTTTTGATCAACCTTCCAAATATCACATTCTAGGCAAACATACGTTGATTACAACTTGGAACAGTTTTCTACATTAAACATGCAACAAATGCATTCTATTGCAACAATTCTTGTGTCTCAACCTCAATGACCCTAAACCAGCTACTGAACTGCCTTCTGTGATAATGGGAACTGCAGATGCTGGAGAATCCAAGATAACAAAGTGTGGAGCTGGATGAGCACAACAGGCCAAGCAGCATCTCAGGAGCACAAAAGCTGACGTTTCGGGCCTAGACCCTTCATCAGAGAGTCTCCGATGAAGGCTCTAGGCCCGAAATGTCAACTTTTGTGCTCCTGAGATGCTGCTGGGCCTGCTGTGTTCATCCAGCTCCACACTTTGTTATACTGAACTGCCTTCTATTGCTTCCTAAAACTTAAGAAAACTTTTTCTTAGTCAACCCCTCGGATCAACGATTACTTGCTTTCAAGCTGGTCTGCTAGGTTCTGAAATGGCTTCTGATTCTGCCAAATACAGGACAGATGGTACTTCACAATTGGGGAGTTGTGTTGCTTGGACGTATATGCTCCTTCTGATACACCTCTCAATGATTTGATGTGATTAATGCCTTGGTTACAAAGGTTCTTGGAAAAGCCAGCATTTCCCACAAGTTATCAGGATGGTTGACCACTTCAGCCATGCTTCATGAATATGCTAGATTCAGAGTACAGTAACTGTTTTGGGAATCTTTAGCTGGGCACACAACTATATCCCAAACTCGTGTGGTTGGTTTTGAGTGATTAGTGCTTCAATGCTGGATGTGTTGACTTCAAAGAGGATACTGCTTCCGAATCACTTTTCTTTCAACCAGATTTGAAGGATCACACAAAACACTGCTGATTACTTCTCCAGTGCTTTAAAAAGGTGCCTGCTGTAGGTTGTCCATGCGTAAAGCAAACAATAGTGACTGGATCATCAGTGCCTTCACTAAAATACAACCTGAAGTACAAACCCAAGTCTCTGGTCTGAGATTCCAGTCCTCCTTACCAGGATTCCACTCATTACTGTTGCTTCTTCTACCAACTCTTTCACCGGATGTCATAAACGTGAATACTTCGGTTCACATCGCCTCGGTATTTCTATACTCCAATTGTCAGCTGTTTAAATCCAAACTTACTCTCATCTCAGTTCTTACTCATCTCCTGCGCTGACTTGTATAATGACTTTGCGTCTTTTTTGAAAATTTCTTGTAAAAAGGGAAGGTAATCGGGATGTAGTAAAGTGCCTGATTAAGCCAGGAGTATCGATACTAGATATAAATACCTTCATATGTCACAGAGAGGGGAGAGTTGCTTATTACCACAACTCGAATAATTATAAAGCATTACACAGGTGTTTTAAAAACAGATAAACGCGTTAACAGCACATTTTTATTTTCTGATGCAGGATAAGAAGAGCCATGAGTAATATTGTCCGCCTGCTGGACACCGGGCTGGCTGACCGCTGCCCTCTTGAACCAGGCCGCAGCCTCAGGGGCCTTAGCCTGCGGCCTTGCCTATTCGCAACTGTCCCGGACCAGAGCCGGTGACTCTATCCTCCCGGGGACACTGCATTTCAGAGCTATTTGCTGAGGCCGGATGCCCCCCTCGCCTCCCACCCGGGAATGCCGCACACTCACCAGTCAGGATAGTGCCGCTTGTGCCCGGGCTCCACTCCGAGCGCGCTCTAACCCCGCACCGCCATCTTGCGCGGAGCGCGGGTTCAAAGCCCGTCCGTGCCGCCGCCGCCTCTTCCGGGGCTGCCTTTTCTTCTTGCTGCTACTCCGACCGCTCCTGGCCCGCCGCCTCCCTCCCTCCCTCTAACTCAATACCCTCGATCCCCGGTCCCCGGTCCCCGATCTCGGTCTCAGACCCCCTGCTCCCACCACCCGTGACGCGATTCCGTCAGTATCCAAGACTGCGGCTGCGCATATCCGGCAAATACTGCCGGCTCTGGGGGAGGGGTACAATCACCATGGAGACCCTGGGCCTAGGCTTGGGCTTCGGCCTCCTCTCCGCTCTCATCTACACTTATTACTTATGCATCCGAAGCATTTACCGCAAGAATGGCGGCGTTGGTCGACAGCCTCCTATATCCGTAAAGGAGGAAGCCGGGGCGGCTGCCCTATTAGTGACTGCGCACCCGGATGATGAGTGCATGTTCTTCGCCCCGGCGTTATTGTGGCTGACGGGCCGCCGCCTCTCCGTTCACCTGCTGTGCCTGTCCACAGGTAGCTGACTGCTTTCAAAATCTTTAGGCTGGGGCAGCGAGCCCAGGACTGGTGCCCTGAAATGAGTCATAATGGAGGGAGCTTTATTAATGTTTACTACTGTTCCTGACCTGGGAACGTTTCACCAGGAGGGACAGTGCCAAGATAGTTCAGTTGAAAAGATTTGAGCGAGCTTTCCTCTCTTTGTAACCCTGTGCCGTACCTGTCCCGGCAGTGTTTGATGAGACCAGAGTCGAAGGTCGCTTACTTTCATTTTCTTACAATCGCTACAGTGTGAAGAGGCTGTTCGGCCAATCAAGTCTGCACCGATTCTCCGAAGAGCATTCCACACCCACCTCCCCATCATCCCTCCCGTTTACCATGCTAACCAACCTAGCCCGCACACTATAAGACAAATTTAGCATAACCACCCAACCCACCTTGCACATCTTTGGACTGAGAGGAAACTGGAGCGCTCGGAGGAAGCCCACACAGACACGGGGAAAACAGATGCAGTCCAGAGATGTGCAGGTTAGGTGGATTAGCCATGATAAATGCAGGCACAGAGTGGGTATGTAAGTCTGGGTGTGTACTCGATGAGCTAAATGGCCTCTTTCTGCACTGTGGGGATTCTGTGATGTTTCCTGAACCACATGACTGACCTTGATAACAAAGTGTGGAACTGGATGAACACAGCAGGCCAAGCAGCATCTCAGGAGCACAAAAGCTGACATTTCGGGCCTCGACCCTTCATCAGAGAGGCTCTCTGTTGAAGGGTCTAGGCCAGAAACGTCAGCTTTTGTGCTCCTGAGATGCTGCTTGGCCTGCTGTGTTCATCCAGCTCCACACTTTGTTATCTTGGATTCTCCAGCATCTGCAGTTCCCATTATCACATGACTGACCTTGCTTGGCCGGAGGCTACGTTGAAGAGAATGCAAGGCAATGTATGAACTCCACAATCACCGAAGGTCCCTGGTGCTGTGAGGCATTGGTGCCAACAACTGAGCCACTGTGGCTCCTGTAAAAGAGGTTTAAAAGAGTAGAAGCTTCAGTATTTAAAGAGTAGAGAGATCTTCACTTTCTATTTAAAAAGAGTAGAGGAAGTTCAAATCTGTATCTAATTTTTTTTTACTTATCTTGGCAGTGTTTGATGGAGACAGGGTTAAGGAAGCCTCACTTCCAATTTCAAAGAGCAAGGGGAGCTTTACTCTGTCTCTAACCTGATGATGCCCTTGTCCAGGTAATGTTTGGTGGGGGCAGTATTAAGGAAGCTTTGCTTCTTTTGCCATTCATCTTAAATGAATATCCTCTGGTCTTTCTACCAATGGAAACCATTCATCATCCAGGCCCTTATGCTTCTGAACACTATCAGATCTCCTCAGTCCCCCCGTCTCCAATTTGTCCACAGACCCAAAGTTGGTCATCTTTACAAATCATTCTTGTGAATGTTTTTTGCACCCTCTCTAATACTTCACATGTTTCCTGAAGTATGCTGCACATAATTGGATGCAAAATTCCAACTGAAGTCAATGGCTTTATACAAGTGTAAATATTTCACTTGCTTTTGTGTTTTATCCCCCTCTTAATAAAGTCCAGGAGCTTGTTCTGCTTTTTATATACTTTTACAATTGCTCTGCCACCTCCAATGATTTTTAAGCATCTCTGAAGTTAAAATAACTGATATGCACTTGCTGGGTATATGCTTGCTCTTTTGAACAAGTGTGACACAATTCTGTTCTTCCAGTGCTGTGGCATCACTCCAGCATCACAAAAACATTGGAAAATTATGGTCTGTACCCGTCACAATTTCCACCTTACTTCCTCATGAAAGCATTTTTGATGCATCCCATCTGGGCCTGGTGACTTGTCATACTTCTAAGACAGCTGAGGTGGTTTAATACAACATTTTTTTAAAAGCCCATCCAGTGTCTCAACTGTGTCCTTTTTCAAAACAAAGACAAAGAACTGCACATGCTGGAAATCTGAAACAAAAACACAAATTGCTGGGGGAACCCAGCAGGTATGGCAGGATCTGTGGAGAGAAAACAGCTAACATTTCAGGGGTAGTTAACTCTGCATTCTCTCCACGGACGCTGCCGGACTAGCTGAGTTTTTCCAGCAATTTCTGTGTTTTGTATTAGAGGAGCTAATATTCTTCCAAGCCGATGTCGCTAAACTAAACGGTAGGTTTATTTGTCAGTGATAGCAATTATAAATTCAATGACATAGTATCCAGCAACATCTTCAGTTTTTAACAAAGCTCATAAATATGTTGTGCAGATTGTGGCATAATGATACTGCCATTGGATTTGTAATCTAGAGGCCAAGGATAATACTCTGGACTTGTGGGTTCAAATCACATTGTGGCAGCTTTTGGAGTTTATTTCAGATCTGTTCATTTAAGTTATAAACGTAATGGTGATCATGACATTTATCATTGATTATTGTAAAAACTCATCTGATTAATGTCTTTTAGGGAAGAAAATCTGCTGTGTTAATGTAGTGTGGCCTATTCATGACAGCAAATACAGATGACTCTTAACTACCCTCTTCAATGGCTTAGCAAACTACTGAGTTCAACTGACCTTGCCAGTGATGCCCATATCCTGTGTAAAAATAAGTGTAAAAGAGATCTAGGTTTGTAAAATCCCTGCACAGAAGAAGATGGCAGGTATCTCAGGGTAATGGGAACTAAAGTGTAGATTTAGGTAGGTCAGATTCAGATCAGGAAATGGAAGACAGAACGTTAGTTAGTAATGTAGTCAGTGACTCAAAGACAAAAGAAACAAGAATCAAAAGTAACAAAGTGTGGAGCTGGATGAACACAGCAGGCCAAGCAGCATCTCGGGAGCACAAAAGCTGATGTGTCGGGCCTAGACTCTTCAAGCTCTCTGATGAAGGGTCTAGGCCCAAAACGTCAGCTTTTGTGTTCCTGTGATGCTGCTTGGCCTGCTGTGTTCATCCAGCTCCACACTTTGTTATCTTGGACTCTCCAGCATCTGTAGTTCCCATTATCAAGAATCAAAAGTGTCCAGCAAAGGGAATTGCCAGGGTTGAGCTGGTTACGCTTCAATGCAAGAAACATTGCAGGCAAGGCAGAAAAACTAAGGGTTCAGATAGACACATGGCAGCACTATGTCTTAGCTATAACAGAAATCTGGCTAAAGAAGGAACAGAATTGGCAGCTTAATTATCCCTGGATATACAGTTATCAGGCAGGTTAGAATGGGTGACAAAAAAATGTGAGGGATGTGTAGCAGTTTTAGTTAGTCAATTACAGTTGTGATAAGGGATGATGAACTAAATAGGTTAATAACTGAGGCCTTATAAGGTGAGTTTAGGAATAAAAAAGTGGCAGTCACACTGCTGGGAGTATACCAAAGATCCCCAATAATGAGAGAGAAACAGAAGAACACATATGTAGACAAATATCTGCCTGTAGGAATCAGAGGGCAATAACAGGAAGAGACTTTAACTTTCCTGGTATCAATTGAATTTCAAACAATATAAGGGCATTGAGGGTGAAAGAATCAGTACTGTGTCCACAAGTTATTTTTTAAACAATGCATGACAAATCCAATGAGAGGGAATGCAATTCTGGATTTAATTTCGGGAAATGAAGATGGGTAAATGGGTGAAGTGACAATGAGTGGCCATGTTGGGGATAGCAACTACAATTCAGTTAGATTTAGTATTACAATGGAAAAGGACAGAGATAAATCAGGATGAACAATTTTAAAGTGGGCGGAGCCAAGTTTTACAACTCCAAGAAGTGATTTGGCTGAGGTAGACTGGACAGGGCTGATAAAAAGGATAAATCGGTGATAAACTAGTAGGATGCACTAAAAGATGAGATCCTTGGGGCACAAAATAGACATGTCCCCTCCAAAAATAAGAATGGTACAGCCAAATCATGACCTCCATAGTTGTCTAGAAAACTGCAGGGAAAGATTAAACAGAAATAGAAAGCTTATGATGGTCACAAAAAAACTCAACATTGCAGGTAGCCTACAGAAGTACAGAAAAAACAGGGATCAAGTAAAAAGAGGAGAGAGCATGAAAAAATATTCGCAAGTAAGATGAAAGAAAATCGAAAGATATTTTAGCACTATGTAAAGAGCAAAAGGATATTTGAAAGAGAAAGTACAAGGGTACGTATGTGAAGATGCAGAGGATATGGGAAGAACTTTAAATGAATTTTTCATCTCCATATTCACAAAGGGAAGTGATGATGTGGATACAGTAATCCAAGAAGAGCAGTCTGAAGTATAGAACAAAATAATCATAATGAGAGAGGGAATGTTAGAGGAGTTGGAATCCTTGAAAGTGGATAAATCACCAGGGCCACATTAGTTGTTCTCCAGGATACCGAAGGAGGTCAGGGAGGAAACAGCAGATGCTGTGAAGATTGGAAAATAATCTTCAGTAGACACAGGTGAGGTGCCAGAGGACTGGTGGAATGCAAATGTGGTCCTGTTGTTTGAAAAGGTTACAAAGGAATTGCCAAACAATTATAGGCTAGTTAGTCTTACTGTGGTAGTGGACAAACGGTTAGAATCAATCAATGTCATTTAAAAAGGCGTGGACTAGTCAGGGATAGTCAGCATGCCTTTGTTGAAGGAAGGGCCTGCTTTACAAAATTGATTAAATTCTTTGAGGAATGGACGAAAGAGTGGCAGATCGAGTTTAATTTAGATAAATGTGAGGTGCTGCATTTTGGTAATGCAAATCAGGGCAGAACTTATACACTTAACGTTAGGATCCTGGAGAGTGTTGCTGAACAAAGAGGGCTTGGGGTGCAGGTTCATACTCCCTTGAAAGTAGAGTCGCAGGTCAACTGTGTGGTGAGGAAGGCATTAGGTATGCTTGCTTTTATTGGTCAGAGCATTGAATGAAGTCATGTTGCAGCTGGCCACTTTTGGAATACTACATTCGATTCTGGTGTCCTTGCTGTAGGAAAGCTGTTGTTAAACTTGAATGGGTTCAGAAAGGATTTACAAGTATGTTGTCAGGATTGGAGGGTTTGAGCTACCGGGAGAGGCTGAATAGGCTGGGGCTATTTTTCCTGGAGCATCAGAGGCTGAGGGGACAACCTTGTTGAGGGTTATAAACATGAGAAGTTTATATAGGGTGAATAGCCAAGGTCTTTTTCTTCGGATAAAGGAGTCCAAAACTAGAGGGCATAGGTTTAAGGTGAGAAGGGAAAGATTTAAAAGGGACCGAAGGGGAAACTTTTTCACACACAAGGTGGTGTGTATATGGAACAGGCTGCCAGAGAAAGTGGTGGAGGTGGGTACAATTACAACTTCTAAAAGGCATCCGGATGGGTACAAGAATAGGAAGGGTGTAGAGGGATATGAACCAAAGGCTGGCAAATGAGACCAGATTAATTCAGGATACCTAGTCAGCATGGCCAAGTTGAACTGAAGGGTATGTCTCCGTGCTGTACAACTCTATTACTCTAAGTGACAAGGAGAATTGATGAGCATAGTGCAGTAGATGTTGATAACATTGGAGTTTAGTAAGGCATTTGACAAGGTCCCACGTGGCAGACTGGTCAAAAAAGTAAATGCCTATGCGATACAGGATGTTGTGTTGAATTGGATCCAAAGTTTGCTTCGTAACAGGAAAACAAAAAGTAAGGGTTTTTAAAGCTCCCCTTGCAGATGGAAAGCTGTTTTAAGTGGTGTTCCTTGGTGTTGGGGCACCTGCTGTTTGATTTATATTTTCATGATTTGGATTTGAATGTGGGGGGCACAATTGGGAAATTTGGAGATGATACAATAAGTGGTCATGTAGCAAATGATATACAGGATAGCAGTAAGCTACATAGAACATAGAACATTACAGCACAGTACAGGCCCTTCGGCCGTCGATATTGTGCCGACCTGTCATACCAATCTGAAGCCCATCTAACCTACACTATTCCTTGTACGTCCATATGCTTATCCAATGACGACTTAAATGTACCTAAAGTTGGCGAATCTACTACTGTTGCAGGCAAAGCGTTCCATTCCCTTACTACTCTCTGAGTAAAGAAACTACCTCTAACATCTGTCCTATATCTTTCACCCCTTAATTTAAAGCTATGCCCCGTCGTGCTCGCCGTCACCATCCTAGGAAAAAGGCTCTCCCTATCCACCCTATCTAACCCTCTGATTATTTTGTATGTTTCAATTAAGTCACCTCTCAACCTTCTTCTCTCTAATGAAAACAGCCTCAAGTCCCTCAGCCTTTCCTCGTAAGACCTTCCCTTCATACCAGGCAACATCCTAGTAAATCTCCTCTGCACCCTTTCCAAAGCTTCCACATCCTTCTTATTGACAGAATACTCCAAGTGCGGCCGCACCAGAGTTTTGTACAGCTTCACCATAACCTCTTGGTTCCGGAACTCGATCCCTCTATTAATAGAAGCTAAAACACTGTATGCCTTCTTAACAGCCTTGTCAACCTGGGTGGCAACTTTCAAGGATCTGTGTACATGGACACAGAGATCTCTCTGCTCATCCACACTGCTAAGAATCTTACCATTAGCCCAGTACTTTGCCTTCTGGTTACTCCTACCAAAGTGCATCACCTCACACTTGTCTGCATTGAACTCCATTTGCCACCTCTCAGCTGAGCTCTGCAGCTTATCTATGTCTCTCTGCAACCTACAGCATCCTTCGTCACTGTCCACAACTCCACTGACCTTAGTGTCATCTGCAAATTTACTAACCCATCCTTCTACGCCCTCATCCAGGTCATTTATAAAAATCACAAACAGCAGTGGACCCAACACCGACCCTTACGGTACACCACTAGTAACTGATCTCCAGGATGAACATTTCCCATCAACTACTACCCTCTGTCTTCTTTCAGCAAGTCAGACAGAATGACCAACAGCAAATTTTGTTTTAACAGGCACTTTATCAGCCATGACTCTTGATAAACTGGCAAAAATTATGTACCTTAAATACTGCAGTCGACTGGAAATCACTAGTGTTTCTAAAGTATAACAGTGATGTGTATACCTGCTGAATTACTTTTCTAGTTAGTTAATGTGTGATTTTACATTGATTTTAGGAGGTGTGCTGATGTTTTAATATAGATTTCTTGAGAGATGTTTGCTTGGTCAGTGTTTGCTGTGGTTAGCTTGAGTTTGATTTATTGTTGTCACATACTGAGATACAGTGCAAAATGTTGTTGTGTCTGGTTTACATACAGATTGCCCCATACAAAGTGTATCAGGATAGCCGAACAGAGTGCAGAATACAATGTAATAGCCACAGAGAAGGAGCAGAGTGAGAGATCAGTATTAACTTTTGAGAGATCCATTCAAAAGTCTGATAACTATTGGGGAAGAAGCTGTTCTTGAATCTGTTCATTTGCGTATTCATAATTAATATCTTCTGCAGACAAAAAAAGAGCAGAAGAGAGCATAACTGGAGTGGGAGTGATCTTTACAAACTAAAACAGAAATTGCTAAAATCTTCAGCAGATCTGGCAGCATCTGTGAGAAAAATCAGAGTTCATGTTTCAGGTTCAGTGACTCAGAACTGAAGGTAACTATGAAAAAGTTGTTTTTTTAATGCAGAAGATAGGCTGCAGGGATGGGTAAGGAGTAAATGATAGTTGGAATAGAGCCCAAGGAGAGAAAAACAATTGGACAGACAAAGGTTCGGATAATGATCAGCCTGGGAGAATGAAAACCTGTTAGTGGATCGTAATGGTCTTTGATCATGTGGGTTGCTTTGCCAAGGTATTGATGTTGTGTATGGATGGAAGCCTGGTTTGCTTGATGGACTGGGCTGTATTCACGACTCTCTGTAGTTTCTTGTGATCTTGGGAAGAAAGTTGCCAAACTACGCTGTGATGCATCCAGAAGAGAATGTTTTCTATGGTGCATCTATAAATTTTGGCAAGAGTCCTTATGGACGTGCCAAATTTCCATAGCCTTCTGAGGAAGTAGAGATGTTGTTGTGCTTTCTTGACCATCGCATCGATGTGGGTGGACCAGGACAGGCTGTTGGTGATCATCACTCTCAGAAACTTGATGCCGTTGGGTTTATCCACCTCAGCACCAAACAGGGGTGTGCCCCCCCCACTCTGCTTCCTGAAGTGACCAGCTTTTGCTGACGTTGATGGGGAAATTGTTGAATTTACATCATGCCACTAAGCACTCAATCACTTGCCTGTATTCTGTTTTGTTGTTTGAGATCCAACCTACAGCAGTGATGTTGCCACCAAACTTGTAACTGAAGTTGGGGCAGAAGTTGGCTACACAGTTGTGAGTATAGAAGGAGTATAGGATGGGACTGAGTACATAGCCTTGGAGGACACTGGTGTTCAGGATTATGGTGGAGGAGACGTTGCTTATTCTTACTCATTGTGGTCTATGGGTCAGGAAGTTGAGAAACAAGTTGCAGAAAAGGGTAGCTGAGACCGAGGTCTTGAAGTTGGGAGACAAAGTTGTTTGGGATTTTGGTGTTGAAGGTGGAGCTGTAGTCAATAAGTAAGAGCCAAATAATGTACCCCAATGTTCCAAGGATGCATGTAGGGCCAGGGAGTTGATGTCTACGGTGGACCTGTTGCGTTGGTAGGCAAATCTCAAAGGATCAAGGCAATTTATAGACTGGAGTTGATGTGAGCCATGACTGATCTCAAAGCATTTGATACTTACAGAAGTCAGAGCCATCAGTCCGTGGTGATTGAGGCATGCTGTATGATTTTTATGCCTACCTCTTGATTATCCAGAATATTTGATCAACCAGCATAGGTACTGGTTACTAAAAGGTTTGTTGTAGATGGTGGAAGGCCAGGAAAATGGCAAATGGAGTTCAACTCTAATAAGCATGAGGGAGATCAAACAGTAGAAAGGAATACACAATAAATGCAAATGAATAAACTGATAGATGAACTGAGAGAATTAGGCATGCAAGTGTAAAGACCCCTAAAGGTAGCAGTACAAGTGGATAAAATTGCAAAGAAGGTATTTGGGATGCTGTCTTTCATTGTCGGAGAAATAGAATACAAAAGTAGGGATACTGGATAAGACATTGGTGAGACCACAACTGTGTGCATTTCTGGTTACCATATTATCAGGAAGAACATATTTGGTCTGAAGAGAGTGCTTAAAAGATTTACTAGAATGTTGCCAGGGTTAGAGAAATGTTGGCACGAGGAGAGATCAGAGAGGTTGAGGTTTCTTTCCATGAAATGGAGAAGGCTGAGGACTGGGTGTGCTTGAGGTATACAGAATTGTGAGAGTAGGGATAGAGTAGACAGGAGGAACCTGTTCCCCTTGGTAGAGAGTTCAAAAACCAGGGGACATAGATTCAAGTGAATTGGCAGAAGGATTGGAAGATGTGGGGGATTTTTTTTAACACAGAGAGTGCTTTTTTTAATTCATTCTTGGGATGTGGACATCACTGTCTGGTCAGTGTTTAATTGCCCATCCCTAGTTGCCCTTGTGAAGGTGGTGGTGAGCTGCTGCCTTAAACCGCTGAAGTCCACATAACTGCAAGTTGAGCCACAACACCCTTAGGGAGAGAATTTTAGGATTTGGACCCAACAACAGTAAAGGAACTGCAATATATTTTCAAAACAGGATGGTGACTGACTTGGAGTGGAGCTTGAAGGTGGTGGTGTTTCCATGTATCTGCTGCCTTTGTCCTTCTAGATGGAAGTGGTCGTGGTTTGTAAGATGCTGTCTAAGGATCTTTGGTGAATTTCTGTAGTGCCCCTTTAAGATACTACACACTGCTGCTCGAGCGTTGGTGGTGGAGGGAGTGGATGCTTGTGGATGTGGTGCCAGTCAAGTGGGCTGCTTTGTCCTGATGGTGTCAACTTCTTGAGCGGTGTTAGGGCTGCAGTCATCCAGGCAAGTGGGGAGTATTTCACCACACTCCTGACTTGTGCCTGTAGTTGCCGGACAGGCGTTGATGAGTCAGGTGAGGGGAGCGGCAAACTCTGGCACGCATATCTTCAGGACCATTGCTGAAATGTTATCAGGGCCCATAGCCCTTCCAGTGTCCAGTGTCTCCAACCATTTGTTGATATCACGTAGAGTGATCGAATTGGCTGAACACTGGTATTTATAACAATGAGGACCCCTGGAAGATGCTGAGGTGGATCATCCACTTGGCACATCTGGTTGAAGTTTGCTGTGAATACTTCAGCCTTCTCTTTTGCACCTATGTGTTGGTCTCTTCCAATATTGTAGATGGGGATATTTAGAATAGAATAGAACATACCAGCACAGTACAGGCCCTTCGGCCCTCAATGTTGTGCCGACCTGTCATACCAATCTGAAGCCCATCTAACCTACACTATTCCTTGTACGTCCATATGCTTATCCAATGACGACTTAAATGTACCTAAAGTTGGTGAATCTACTATCGTTGCAGGCAAAGCGATCCATTCCCTTACTACTCCCTGAGTAAAGAAACTACCTCTGACATCTGTCCTATATCTTTCACCCCTCAATTTAAAGCTATGCCTCCTCATGCTCGCCGTCACCATCCTAGGAAAAAGGCACTCCCTATCCACCCTATCTAACCCTCTGATTATTTTATATGTTTCAATTAAGTCACCTCTCAACCTTCTTCTCTCTAATGAAAACAAATGAAATCAAGTCCCTCAGCCTTTCCTCGTAAGACCTTCCCTCCATACCAGGCAACATCCTAGTAAATCTCCTCTGCACCCTTTCCAAAGCTTCCACATCCTTCTTATAATGCGGTGACCAGAACTGGACAGAATACTCCAAGTGCGGCCACACCAGAGTTTTGTACAGCTGCAGCATAACCCCTTGGTTCCGGAACTTGATCCTTCTATTAAAAAAAGCTAAAACACTGTATGCCTCCTTTACAGCCCTGTCAACCTGGGTGGCAACTTTCAAGGATCTGTGTACATGGACACCGAGATCTCTCTGCTCATCCACACTACTAAGAATCTTACCAATAGCCCAGTACTTTGCCTTCCGGTTACTCCTACCAAAGTGCATCACCTCACACTTGTCTGCATTAAACTCCATTTGCCCACCTCTCAGCCGAGCTCTGCAGCCCATCTATGTCTCTCTGCAACCTACAGCATCCTTCGTCACTATCCAGAACTCCACTGACCTTAGTGTCGTCTGCAAATTTACTAACCCATCCTTCTATGCCCTCATCCAGGTCATTTATAAAAATGACAAACAGCAGTGGACCCAACACCGACCCTTGCGGTACACCACTAGTAACTGGTCTCCAGCATGAACATTTCCCTTCAACCACCACCCTCTGTCTTCTTTCAGCAAGTCAATTTCCGATCCAAACTGCTATATCTCCCAAAATTCCATTCCTCCGCATTTTGTACAATAGTCTACTATGGGGAACCTTATCGAACGCCTTGCTGAATTTGTGGAGCCTCCTCGCCCAGTGAGTTGTTTAATTGTTCACCAGCATTCACAACTGGTGTCGGTTGGACTATAAGCTTAGATCTGATCTGCTGGTTGTGGTTTTGCTTAGATCTGTCTATCACTTGCTACTTATGCTGTTTGGCAAGCACATAGTCTGTCAAGTTGACTTCCCGTTTTCAGGTATGCCTGGTGCTGCTCCTTGAATGCCATCCTTCACTCTCCATTGAAGCAAGTTTGATCACCTGGCTTGATGGTAATGATTGAGTAGGGGATTTCTTTTTAAATTCATTCACAGGATGAAGGCATTGAGTTCAGAGTCAAGTGCATTGCAATGGGTCTGGAGTCACATGTAGTCCAGACCAGGTAAAGATAGCAGTTTGCTTCCCTAAAGGATATCAGTGAACCAGATAGGTTTTTCTGACAATAGTTTCACAGTCATCTTTAGACTGTTTATTCAGTATTTTTTATTGAATTCAAATTCCACCATCAGCTGTGATGGGAGTCAAACCTGTGTCCGCAAAACAGTCTGTTAGGCTATGGTTGCAGATTGTGCTAGTGTATAATTCTGCTGCTGTTGATGTCCTGGAGCACTTCATGGATGCCCAGGCATGCATTGCTATATTTATTTGCAGTCTGTCCCATTTTGCATGGTGATAGTGCCATACAACACGATGGAGGATATTCTCAATATGATGGTGGATCTTTGTCTCCACAAGCACTGTGCTGGGGTCACTCTCACTGATACATGGACAGATGCATCTGCGGCCAGCAGATTGGTAAGGATGAGGTCAAGTCTGTTTTTCTCTCTTGTTGGTTCCTTCACTAATTACCTCACAGTCTAGCAGCTGAACCACAGTTGGTGGTGGACATTGAAATCCCCCACCCAGAGTACATTTTGCACCCTTTGCACCTTCAGTGCTTTCTGCAAATGTTGTTCAGAATGGAAGAGCAATGATTCATCAGCCAAGGGAGGACATGATAATGAGGAGGGTTCCTTGCCCACATTTAATCTGAAGCCATGAAACTTCATGGAGTCCGAAGTCAATGTTAAAGACCCTGAGGGCAGCCTCCTCCTGACTGTGCGCTATTGTATCACCATGTTTGCTGGGCCTTGCCAGTTGGACAGGATGTATCTAATGATGGTGATGGTGATTGTGGTGTCTGGGTCATTGGCTGACAAGTATCATTCTATGAGTATGACTGTGTCAGGCTGTTACTCGACTAGTCTGGTATGGCTCTCCCAATTTTGATATTTGCCCCTAGACGTTAGTAAGGAGGATGTTAGTGTTAAAAGGGTTGTTTCTACTGTTGTCTTTTCCAGTGTCCAGGCTGATGTTGTGTGTCAAGTTTCATTTCTTTCTTGAGACTGAGTACCAATTGATATATCTGAGTTGCTTTCTGGGCCGTTTCAGAGGGCAGGTGAGAGTCAACCACATTGCTGTGAGTCTGTAGTCACATGTATGCCTGACCAGGTGAGGTTAGTAAATTTCCTTCTGTAGATTTCAGGAAATTGCTACCTGAGTTGGAGGCAGAGATCCTAAATCTTCCAAAATATACCTGGATCTGCACCTTAAGTGCTGTATGCAGCAGTTCTTTGGTCTGTGTGCATTAAGATGAGATTAGAAAGGGCATCTGCATGTCTTTGGATTGACATGGACAAGATGGGCCAAGTAGCCCCCTTCTGTGCTGTATTGGGGGAGGTGACGGCCTAGTGGTGCTATCACTGGACTGTTAATCCAGACATCCAGATAATGTACTGGGGACCTGGGTTCAAATCCCCCCACAGCAGATGGTTAAATTTGAACTTGATAAATATCTAGAATTAAGAGTCTAATGATGACCGTGAATCTATAGTCGATTGTTGGAAAAACTCATCTGGTTTACTAATATCCTTTAGGGAAGGAAACTGCCTTCCTTACCTGGTCTGGCCTACATGTGACTCCAGACCCACAGCAATGTGGTTGACTCTGAACTGCCCTCTGGGCAATTAGGTACAGGCAAGAAATGCTACCTACCCAGCAATGCCCTCGTCCCGTGAATGAATAAAGAAAATAATATCATTTTTATGGTTTCTATAAAGATTATTCATGCCTGTACTAGCTTTTTGAAAGACCTGTATAATTTAAGCCAGCTTTCTTATAGCCCTGCAAATGTTTCCTTTTTAACAATTCTTGCAATTACCTTTGAAAATTACTGCTACATTTGCTTAACCAGCCTTTCAGATCACCATAACCTGCCTATAATCATCTCTCATATTCTTTCTGGTTCTTTTGCCATTTATACTAAATCTGTGTCCTTGTGTTTCCAACCCTTATACCAGTGGAAGCTGTTGGTACAGAGAATGCAATTGAAAAAATATTGATCGAGTGTGTATATAGTGTGACCACTTTATTGTTCAATAAAAGCTTTGGTTCCAAGAAATATCTGACTAAACAGTTAAAATTGGTAATATGGCATCTAATTAATGAGTACAAGGAGAATAAAAATAGTGATATGGAAAATATACTTCATTTTTCTGTTGGTTACAATTTTCCAGAGTGCTAGATTTGGCTTCCTTTGCTAAACAATATCTGTTATTACCAAGGAAGCGCCTTACACAGCACCTTGTGCAATGTAGCGGAAGGAAGAACAAAGTAAGAAAGCAGAGACACACAGGTTTGCTGAACAGGTTTCAAATTTAGATCCTGAAGAACAAAATTCAATCAAAATGCTAATACTGCAAATTTTCACATTGGATATATATTTGGAAATACACACATATAAAATGTTGGAACTTGTTTCACTCCAAACATGAAGGAATGTCTATATTCCACTTTGCATACTTATGTGCAATAATTAAAAAGTTTTCCTTAACAAAAAAGCTATTGCTCCGTGACTTCTATTCAGTCTAATAATCATGAACCTCAGACGAGGTCCTTGGTTCTCACAGACCCCATCAAAATAGGAATAAAGAGAATAGATTGCTGGGGCCCTGGTGGATATATTTAATACTTCACCAGCCATAGGTGAAAACTGGATTACTGGAGGATAATGTGGTTCCCTTTATCAAGAAGGGCAGTAGGGATAGGCCAAGTAATTACAGACCAGTTAGTTTAACATTAATAGTTGGGAAATTATTGGAAAAAAATCTGAAGGACAAAATTAATCAATAGTTGGAAAGGCAGGGATTCATCTTGAACAGTCAGCATGTATTTATTAGAGGGAAATCATGTCTGACTAATTGAGATTCTTGAATATATGACTAAATATATTAATGAGGGTGGTGCAGTTTATACAGTTTACGTGAACTTTCGTAAGGCCTTTGATGAGGACCCACATGGAAGGCTGGTCTAAAAGATAAGAGCACATGAGATCCAAGGCAAGTTGGCAAACTAAATGCAAAATTGGATAAGAGACGAAGGATGATGGTGGAGGGTTGTCTATGTCATTGGAAGTCTGTGGCCAACAATGCACCGCTGGGATCAGTTTTGAGACCCTTGTTATTTGTTCTGTAGACAAATGACTTGAATGTGAATATGGAAGGATTAATTAATAAGTTTGCAGATGACTCAGGAATTAGAGGTATTGTTGACAGTGAGGAGGATGATATCATGATATCCAATATTGATCAACTGGTAAGTTAGGCAGAACAGTGGCAGATGGAATTTGATCCTTCTAAGTGTAAAGTGATGCACTTTGGGAAGTCTGATAAGAGAAAAATGTACACATTGAATGGTAGGTCCGAAGGGAGAACTGAGACATTTATGTACAAGTCCACAGATCCCTGAAGGTGTCAGCATAAGATGCTTGCCTTCATTAGCTGGGGCATAGTGCATAGGAGTAAGGAAATCTTGTTACAACTTTATAAAACATTAGTTTGGCCAAAGAGACAATACTGTGCACAGTTCTGGTTGCCACACTATCAGATCGACACAATTGCACTGGTGGGGTGCAGAGAAAGTTTACCAAAATGTTGCTTGGTCTGGAAGGCTTTAGGTATGAGGCGAGTTTGGATAAACTCGGATTGTTTTTACTGGAAAGATAGAGGCTGAGGTGGGACTTGATTGAAGTTTACAAAATTATGAGAGACATAAATAGGGTGGATAGTCGGAGGCTTTTTCCCCAGAGTGGAAAGGTCACCTGCAAGAAGGCACAGGTTTAAGGTGAGGGGGGGAATTTAGGAGGGAAAATGTTCCATACAGAGTGGGGGTGGGTGTCTGGAATGCACTGCCAGTCAAGATGGTGGAAGCAGGCACCTTAGCAATGTTTAAGGCATATCTTGATAGATGTGTGTGGGAAGCAAACGGGGATAGAAACTGCATAAGGGCAATAAGTAGTGGGTCTAAATAAGGAGTAGGAATCAGTGCCTGCATGGTGTTCCTGTGCCATATTGTTCTTTGTTTTCATTGGAGCAGAGGAGACTGAGGCAGGATCTAATTGAACTATTCAAATTATGAGAGGCACAGCAGTAAATTGTGAGGATCTCTTTCCCCATGACAGTCATGTCTAAGAACAAAGGGCATAAGTTTAAGGTGAGGAACAAGTGGTTGAGAGGAGATCTGAGAAAAGTTATTTTCACTCAGAGGGTGCTAGATGTATGGAATGTGCAACCTGAGAGGTTGGTGGAGGCAGGTACTCTCAACATTTAAGACGCATTGGTTGAGTACTTGAAATGGCAGAGCATGGTAGGCTATGGACCGAGTGCAGGTAAATGGCATTAATGTAGTTTGGTGTTTGTTGGTCGGCATAGACACAGTAGGCTGAAGACTTTCTACACTGTATAACTCTAAGATTCATTCCTGTGCCCTACAAAATCTTCCAAGCCCAAGATTGTCGTAATTGAGATCATTTTACATAACGAAAAATGTAGTTGCAGTTTATAAGTTGCTAATATTTCATATTTTCAGGGAACTTCTACAAGCAAGGGGAAATTCGGAAGAAGGAACTTCTGCAGAGCTGTGCTCTTCTGGGGATCCCTTCATCTCGTGTAACCATTTTGGACCATAAGTACATACTAATTGCAATAGTTCAGAGTATAACTTCCAAGCTATACTAATCTTCATTGAAGTAATGTCTTTCAAACACACAAGACACTCAGTGTCTCTTCAAATAAGGTGTTGTGTTTTTGTTCTAAAAGTACTTTCAAAATTAGAATTTTAAAAAAAACTTTTATTTGTATTTTCTAGAGTTTTCCAACCTCACTGCTTTCTTTTACCAGTGTTGCTTCTTGCAGAAGTTACAGCAGAAACACAAGTTTTTTTATTCCCCCACTTGTGAGATATGTACATAGAACATAGAACAATACAGCACAGAACAAGCCCTTCGGCCCTCAATGTTGTGCTGACCTGTGAACTAATCTAAGCCCCTCCCCCTACACTATCGCATCAGCATCCACATGCTTATCCAACGACTGTTTAAATGCCCCTAATGTGTCTGAGTTAACTACATTGGCAGGCAGTGCGTTCCACACCCTTACCACCCTCTGAGGAAAGAACCTGCCTCTGACATCTGTCTTAAATCTATCACCCCTCAATTTGTGGCTATGCCCCCTTGTTCAAGCTGAAGCCATCATCCTCGGAAAAAGACTCTCACTGTCCACCCTATCTAATCCTCTAATCATCTTATATGTCTCTATTAAATCCCCTCTTAGCCGCCTCCTCTCCAGTGAGAACAGACCCAAGTCCCTCAGCCTTTCTTCATAGGGCCTGCACTGTGGACCGGGCAACATCCTGGTAAATCTCCTCTGCACCTTTTCCAATGCTTCCACATCCTTCCTGTAATGGGGCGACCAGAACTACATGCTGTATTCCAAATGAGGCCGCACTAGCGTTTTGTACAGTTGCAGCATTGAATCCCAGCTCCGGAATGCAATCCCTCTACCAATAAAACCTAACACACCGTAAGCCGTCTTAACAGCACTATCAACCTGGGTGGCAACTTTCAGGGATCTATGTACATGGACACCAAGATCCCTCTGCACATCCACACTACCAAGAATCTTTCCATTGACCTGGTATTCTGCCTTCCTATTATTCCTCCCAATCACCTCACATTTATCCGTATTAAACTCCGTTTGCCACCTTTTGTAGTTTATCCAAGTCTCCCTGCAACCTGCAACATTCTTCCACACTGTCCACCACTCCACTGACTTTAGTGTCATCTGCAAATTTACTAACCCAAACTGACAGATTTGTATTTATTGCCCATCCCTCATTTCCATTGAGAATAAGGTGATGAGCTGCTTTTTTTTTAATCACTGCTGCCTATGTGGTATTGTTAAAATTGGTACCTCCCCCAAATGGTCTTAACTCGTTCAAGTCCTTATGTTGGGTGTTGGCAGACTGCCCACTCTTGGAAGGCATCCTTTGCTTGCTTGATGCAGAATGATGTATGTGCACGTGCACACAATAAGAAAGACCCCCATGTATTGATTGGGAGTAAAACCAAGGCTGTTTTTTTTCTTCTTCCTTGTCATTAGGGTATTGGGGTAATTGTGTTTACTGACTCAATTGAGATTAATTTGCATTTTAATAGATTCAGGCCTTTCAGGTTTGTAAAACTGAGTTGCATAATGCCTTAATCAACTCATCCGACTCTAATTATCAGACTGTCAACTCTAACATGTGACAGGTTTATTTGGAATCACACAAGCTTTTGGAGCACTGTCCCTTCATCAGGTGCAGTGAGACAGCTGGGCACACAAAGAGATCAAAAGATCATACAACTGGTGTGAGTGGAGTGTCAGATGATGTCTCAGAAAGTGACCAAGAGTGTTAGACGGTGTGTAAAGTGTTTCTGCAAATAAACAAATATCTTGGGTGAAATGGTTCACCCCATGGGGGTGTGTTGTTTGTGTGTATGTATGAGCAAGAGAGTGTGTATATGTCAGACAGTGTAATACATAATTCAAAACTGTACAAACTAATTAAGGTAGGGCGATCATAACAATTTATCAAAGTGATGGTGTCAGAACAGGAAAGTAAGGAAGATTTTACAGGTACAGATATCAGCCAGGGGTCCCTGATTGGGACTGTTAATCTGATTCAATCAGGGAACTAATATTCTAAAAGGTCCAGCTTGCTGACCTCGTTAAAATTGCTAGATCCCTCCACTGGTAGGTCCTTTTTCTTGGAGACACTGCTTGGGCATTTTAGGGTCAGGTTCCTCTGATATGGATAGCGTATACTGCATGGGAGTTTGCTTCCTGCACTTCTGTAAAATTTCAGTCTGTTTTTCAGTGGCAAAGGCATCAAGGTGGCTGTATCCGTTATGTCCTTCTATGAATCTGAGGACTCAACAATGCTTGACAGGAAGGGGCCAGCGGTTCTGGCAGCCTTTCTGACTGTTCTGACGGACAGGGCAGATTTTGCTCCCCTGCTGTTTGTGAACTTGCAGCTTTCATGTCCTTGTTCAGGACCTTTGCACCTACCTGAACTTTATATGTCACTGGTCCTAGACTTCATGTCAACCATGCCTGCCACCCACACTAGGCCACTTCCGTGATTATTAGACCAGACTTCGCTCCCTGTATCAACAAACAGTCTGTCTTGCTTGGCGGAGTCTTCTGTCCAGCCTTGGCGATCCGGATGCCAGTTCATCCCAGGTCTGGGAAGATTGGACTTATCGTGGCACAAAAAAGTCTTCTATCCATTAGCAACTCTGCTGGTGCTATCCCTGAGGTTGCATGGGGTAGTCCTTTAATCAAATAAGAACCATGACAGTGCAGTATCTAGCAAGCTTATGGGCTGTTTTTTCAAGCTAGCCTTCAAAGTTTGGACTGCTCTTTTTACCAGGCCATTGGATGATGGATGGTATGGAATTGCCTTTGTATGTAGAATCCCATTTCACCTTAAGAAGTAACCAAATTCTGAGCTTGTAAATGATGGCCTGTTCTCTGTGACCAACACTTCCATGTATTGAAAAGGATGTGCACAATTTTTCTATTGTTGTCCCAGTGTTTGGTGAATGGACCCTATGCATCTCTGACCACTTTGTCTGGGCATCTACTATGACTAAGAACATTAAACCCATGAAAGAATCTGCAGAGTCAACGTACAACTGAGTCCAAGGTTTAACTGTCCATTCCCATAGACGTGGGGGAGCTGCTGCTGATGTCTTTTGTCCTTGTTGACACTGTGCACTGCCCCATCAATGCAGCTATGTCTGCATCCAAGCCTGGCCATCAGACAGAACCTCTTGCCAACATGTTCATTTTCGAGACCCTGTATAGCCCTGGTGGAGTTCAGCCATTATTTGACAATAACTTTTGCTCAGGACAATCACTCTTGCTCCTCATAACAATGTGCCTCCACTGTGAGCTGGTGTCTTTGCGTCCAGCAAGTTCTCAGTTCTCATTGTGATGGACCTTTGGTTTCCCCCACCATTACCAATCGTTTCAGTTTTGAAAGAATACTAGATCTTTCTGTGTCCGAAGTCTGATATTGTCAGCTATAACAGGGAGTGTATTCAAAGAATTTAATATCATAAAAGGCTTTCACATTTTAAAGACATCTGGATTGAACTATGAATAGGAAAGGTTTACACAGATATAGGCCAAAAATTGGAAAATGGGACTAGGTCAGATTCGGATGTCTGGCCAGTACAGACAAGTTGGACTGAAGGGCCTGTTTCCGTTTTGTGTGACTCTATGACTCTATTGAGGGTACCACTGAAGATGCATCTGCTAACGGGAATTGGCTCCAATGCAGCAGCACTCAGCATCTGAGTAGTTATGAATGGAATGGAACATATGGTAATCAGAAAAATAATACCAATTTCCAACCTCACTGTAGTGATTATAATGAAATCAGACAATTAGACCTCTTAGAAGGTGAGTTCTTGGAAAATGTTCAAATTTGTAATTAATTATAAGCACTTAGTATTAGAGCTCACTACTGAATGCAGCCCGAAGCAATGGATGGCACTGCCTTTCCTCTTTAAGCAGACCACATAGGGAATTGTGGTCCATGAATATCATAAATTTTTATCTGTAAAACTATTGGTAGAACTTCTTGACTACAAATGTGCCTGCCAATCCTTTGTTCTCTATCTGGGCACATTTACGATTGCATTAACTGAAGTCCTTGATGCAAACACAATTGAGTGTTCCTCTCCATTGGGTCACCTCTGAGCTAATACCATCCCGATGCCGAATGGAGAGGTATCACATGTCAGTACCAGATCTTTCTTGGGATCATAGGGTGCCAACACATTAGAGGATGATAGCTATTTCTGTACTTCATTGAACTCTAGGACCTGTCTGTGCAACTATTTCCAAGGCCACCCTTTTTTAGGAATTGACGCAAAAGGTGCCAGGATGGATTCCATGTTAGGTATGAAGTTTCTGTAGTAATTTACCAGATCAAGAAATGATCTATGTTCCTGGACAGATATGCGAGCCAAGGCACCTTTGACCACCCTCACTTTTTTCCCCACCTTAGGCATATGTCTGTCTTGGACAAACGCCCTGCAACTATACACATGTCCTCTATGTGATTCTTACTGGTTTTCAGTTATTGGGACGATATCTAGTAAATAGCAAAATGAGGTACACTTTGCGAAATGTTCTCCATCAACTGCTGAAAAAATTGAACAGGCTGATGGTACCCCAAATAGCAGTCTCATATACGGGTACAAGCCCTTGTTAGTATTACTTATAGCATACTTCTGGGAATCCTGGTCAAAACGCATTTGCAAGTAGGCCTTGCAGAATCGTGAAATTGCTTCCTGGTCAACAGGCATGGTGGTGTTGGCTCCTCTGATAGTCCCCAGACCTTCCTGTAATTGGAAAATGTTGAGCCAATCTAGTTGATTCTGTTGCAACCAATTTCGCCCCATCAACCTTGGGCTGAGACTTTTATAACAATCATTGGTAACTGAACCAGCTGCTTTTCATAAGAGACCAAAGCCAAAGTTGTACTTTAATCTGTAAAGGTTCCCTGGTTTAAATTTTCAGTATTGCTGAGGTCTTACATGAACTTAAGGCTGGAGTCAGAGTGAAGTTTGTTAAAAAATGGTTCTGCAAACATTGAGAGCTGCACAGTATTGCTCCATTAGAACCACGTGACCATTTAACCAGATGTTTATCTTGATTAGTTCTGATGTTGATGTTATGAAGCAGTTTAGTTGTTCCAAACCAGATATAGGTGGACTTTCACGGAATGAACTCTCCTGGATACAGGCCTATGAGTTCTCTAACTCAGTTTAGGTCTAGTGTGACACTTCTGCTGTTTCAAGGCCAGATTAACAGCCCTACTGAGGGAACTCATCTTCTATGAGGGCTAACTGCCTGATTTCATTACAATCACTATAGTGAGGTTGGAAATTGATACTATTTTTCTGATTACAATGTGTTCCGTTCCATTCATAACTACACAGATGCTAAAGCAGTCCATGTTCACATGTAGCAAGATCCAGGTAATATTTAAACTTGGGCTAATATTGACAATTGCAAGTCTTGCCAACCAAGTGCCTTGCAATGCCATTCTTGAATCAGAAACTATAAGCAACTCCTATCATTCCCTTGACATTCAGTGGCATTACCATTGTTGAACACCTCACTATCAATATCTAGGGGTCATCACTGACCAAAACCTTTAGGTGGATCAACCACACAAATTCTGTAATAACAAGAGTCATTTGAAGCTGGGAATTCTGCAGTGAATGGTTTATCTTCTGGCTTCACAAAGTCCTTCAATCATCTACAAAGCACAAGTTAAGTGAACGTAGGAAATAAGAGCAGGAGTAGAACTTTTTACCCTTTGAGCCAGCTTTATCATTCAACTAAATCATGGCTGATCAGTTTGTGTTTTGAATTCCTCATTCCCATCCCTTGTAAGCTCTGATTCCCCTGCTGAACAAGAATCTATTCACCTCTGTCTTAAAAATATTTCCATTCTTCCATTGTCCACTGTGCCAGAAAGCTCAAGTTGCACAACCCTGAGAGAAAAAAATTCTCCTCCTTTCAGTAATATAAAGGCAACCACTTAGTTTAAACCTGATCCTTGAAACACATTTTCTCCATCCGTTTCATCAAGACAATGCAGGATCTAACATACTTCAATCAACAGAGTTGGGTACCAGTGACGGTGATGTTCCCTGACCGAATATGAAAATTTCCACTATTATATGAGTGCAAAGAGTCCTTGGCTATCTCTAATGCTGTTATTCTGCCTGGATGATTGGTCAGCCACTAACAGTGTCTAGTTATATTGAAGTGACTTTGAGGGCAAAGTTCAGGTGTAGGATTTAGCGCAAGTGAGAATGATGACTCTGCTACTTCCTGCTTTCAAAAGCATCCCCTCTGTGATCTGGTCCATAGAATGTTCACATGATGAATATGTTAATGAGAGATAGTAGGAACTGCCGACGCTGGTGTCTGAGATAACAAGGTATGGAACTGGATGAACACAACAGGCCAAGCAGCATCAGAGGGGCAGGAAAGCTGACGTTTTGGGTCTGGACCCTTCTTCAGGTCTGGCCTGCTGCGTTCATCCAGCTCCGCACATTGTTCTCTATGGATATGTTAATGTGATCTTGAAAAACAACCACTCAACATTAGCCTAAATAAAATAATTAAACTAGTACACCAAATATTATCCAAAAATGTAAACGTACATTAACACTAAAGTGTCATCAATAGAGATTTCAAGATATCTGCTCATTGATGCCTGGATTCTGTCAGAACGTCTCTGCTCCTCACAATATTACAGCCATGGTTCAAACACAGACCTAGGATCTGAATTCCAGAATTGAAACCAGAGTGACTCCCCTTGACATCAAGGCCACATTTAATTGAGTATAGCATCAAGGGGCCCTAACAAAACTGGAGTCAATGGGAATGAGGGAGAAAACTCTCCACTGGTTGAAGTCATACCTATCAGAAAGGAAGATGGTTGTCATTGTTAGAGATTAGTCATTTCAGCTCCTGCTCCTGTCTTCTAGGTTTCTACATCTTGGCTTCTATGCCCTTCTGCCCATCCAGTACATAACTGCCAAATACATACTACTGCGTACACTAGTCCCACTTTCCTGCAGTAAGCCCATAGTCTTCAATGTTATGACATTTCAAGTGTTCATCCAAAAATTTTTTTATAAAGATTTTGAGACTTCCAGCTTCAATTACACTTCCAAGCAGTGCAGTCCAGATCTCCTGCTATTTTCTGGGTGAAAAAGATTTTAATCAAATCCACCCTAAACCTCCTGCATTCCACTTTAAAATTATGCTCCCTTATTATTGACCATTCAACTGAGGGGAACAGCTGCTTTCTATCCATTCTATCCATGCTCCTCTGACAGGGCCTCCTCAACAGTCTCTGCTCCAAAGAAAATAATGTGAACTTATCTAGCCTCTCTTCATTGCTGAAATGCTCCATCTCAAGTAACATCCTGGTGAATTACATTTGCACCCCCTCAACTGCATTCACATCTTTCCTATGGTGTGATGACCGGAATTGCACACAGTACTCCGGCTGTGGCCTAACCAAAGTTCTGTACATAGAACAGCACAGCTCAGTACAGGCCCTTCGGCCCCCGATATTGTGCGGACCTATTCTCCTACTAAAATCAATCTACCCAGCATACCCTACATTTTACTATCTTCCATATGCCTATCCGAGTGTCACTTAAAAGCCTCTAAAGTATCTGACTCCACTACCACTATCGGCTGCGCATTCCACACGCCTGCCACTCTCTGTGTGAAGAACCTATCTTTGACATCTCCCCTATACCTTCCTACAATCACCTCAAAATTATGCCCCCTGTAGTAATTATTTCTATCCTGGGATCTCATCATCTTGTACACCTCTACCAGGTCACCTGTCATCCTTCTTCGATCCAGTGAAAAAAGCCCTAGCTACCTAGATTTCCTCATGAGATCTGCCCTCCAGTCCAGGCAGCATCCTGGTAAATCTCCACTGCACCCTGTCTAAAGTTTCCAGATCTTTCCTGTGATGAGTTGACCCGAGCTGAACACAACATTGTGTGGTCTAACCTGAGTTTTCTTGAGCTGCAGCATAACCTCACCTCTTAAACTCAATTCCCCTGCCAATGAAAGCCAACGCACCATACACTTCTTTACAACCCTATCAACTTGATAGCAACTTTGAGGGATCTATGGATGTGGACCCCAAGATCCCTCTGTTCCTCCACACTGCCGAGAATCCTGCACAGCTCCAGTACTGGCTCTTATCATCTATGCCAGGATTGATAAAGTCAAGCGTCCTGTATGCTTTATTAACTACCCTGTAATCTTGTCCTGCCACCTTCAGGCACCTATGAACAACCATCCCAATATCCCTATATTCCTCTGAACTTTCTAGTGCCCTGCCATTCATTGAGTACTACCTTGTTTTTCTCCTTCTTCCAAAGTTCACCCCTTCACATTTATCAATATTAAATTCCATTTGCCATTGATCTGCCCAACTGACCAGCACCTTCCACCTCACTGTCAGCTACCCAGCCAATCCTCATTTCAAGGGCTGAGGGACTTGGGTCTGTTCTCATTGGAGAGAAGGAGGCTAAGAGGGGATTTAATAGAGACAGACAAGATGATCAGAGGATTAGATAGGGTGGACAGGGAGAGTCTTTTTCCGAGGATGATGACTTCAGCTTGTACAAGGGGGCATAGCTACAAATTGAGGGGTGGCAGATTTAAGACAGATGTCAGAGGCAGTTTCTTTACTCAGAGTGTTAAGGCCGTGGAACGCCCTGCCTACCAATGTAGTTAACTCAGCCACATTAGGGGCATTTAAACAGTCGTTGGATAAGCATATGGATAATGATGGGATAGTGTAGGGGGAGGGGTTTAGATTAGTTCACAGGTCGGTGCAACATCAAGGGCTGAAAGGCCTGTTCTGCGCTGTATTGTTCTATGTTCTATGTCATCCACATTCTCATCTGTATCATTTTTCAATATCACAAACAATAAGGGACTCTGCACTGATCTCTGTGGTATGCCACGGTACGCCAGGTTTCAGTCACGCAAACAGCCATCTACCACTCCTTCCGTTTCCTGTCACTAAGCCAGTTTTGGATCCAACTTAGAATATAGAACATAGAAAAGTACAGCACAGTACAGGCCCTTCAGCCCACGATGTTGTGCCGTGGATTAATCCTAATCCAAAAATAAAATAACCTTACCTACATTTCCCTCAATTCACTGCTGTCCATGTGCATGGTTAGCAGTTGCTTCAATGTCACGAATTACTCTGCTTCCACGACTACCACTGGCAAAGTGTTCCATGCGCTCACAGCTCTCTAGGTGAAGAACCTCCCACTGATGTCTGCTTTATACTTTCCTCCTAACACCTTAAAACTATGACCCCTCGTGGCAGTCAATCCTGCCCTGGAGAAAAGTCTCTGGGTATCGACTCTATCCATGCCTCTCATTACTTTGTACACCTTGATCAGGTCACCTCTCTTCCTCCTTCTCTCCAGAGAGAAAAGTCAGAGCTCAGTCAACCTCTCCTCGTAAGACAAGCCCTCCAGTCCAGGCAGCATCCTGGTAAACCTCCTTTGCACCCTCTCCAAAGCCTCCACATCTTTCCTATAATAGGGCGACCAGAACTGGATGCAATATTCCAAGTGTGGTCTCACCAGGGTTTTGTAGAGCTGTAGCATAACCTCGCGGCTCTTAAACTCAATCCCCCGTTAATGAAAGGCAAAACACCATATGCTTTCTTAACAACCTTATCCACCTGGGTGGCAGCTTTGAGGGAGCTATGCACTTGAACACCAAGATTCCGCTGTTCCTCCACACTGCCGAGAATCCTGCCTTTAGTCCTATATTCAGCATTTAAGTTTGACCTCCCAAAATGCATCACCTTGCATTTATCCAGGTTGAACTCCATCTGCCATTTCTCAGCCCAGCTCTGCATTCTGTCAATGTCTTGCTGAAGCCTGCAATAGCCCTCGATACTATCAACGGCACCTCCAACCTTTGTGAGATCAGCAAACATAGTAACCCACCCCTCAACCTCCTCATCCAAGTCATTTATAAAATCTACAAAGAGCAGAGGCCCAAGAACAGAGTCCTGTGGGACACCACTCAGCACCGACCTCCAGGCAGAATACTTACTGTCTACAGCCACTCTGCCTCCTGTCAGCCAACCAATTCTGAATCCAGACAGCCAAATCACCCTGTATGCCATACCTCCTGACTTTATGAATGAGCCTGCCGTGGGAAACCTTATCAAATGCCTTGCTGAAGTCCATGTACACTACATCCACTGCTTGACCCTCGTCAACCTGTCTCATGACCTCCTCAAAGAACTCAATAAGATTTGTAAGGCATGACCTGCCCCTCACAAAGCCTGTCCCTCAGAATTCTTTCCAAAACCTTGCTGACCGCAGACGTAAGACTGACTGGTCTGTAATTTCCAGGGTTTTCCCTATTCCCTTTCTTGAAAAGAGGCACGACATTTGTCTCCCTCCAATCTTCCGTATGACTTCCGTGGAGAGTGAGGATGCAAAGATCTTCGCCAGCGGCTTAGCAACCTCCTTTCTCGCTTCCTGGAGCAACCTAGGATAAATCTGGTCTGGCCCTGGGGACTTATCAATCTTAATGTTTGCCAAAATTTCCAGCAGATCAACTTCCTCAGTCTTGAACTGTTCAAGCCTGTTTTTCTGCTCCTCAAAGTTCTCATTCACAACAAGGTCCCTTTCCTTATTGTTCAATGATCTATGTTCTATACCTGCAAGCTACCCTAGATCCCATGAGCTTTGACCATTTTTATTTTGCCATGTGGAACCTTGTCAGAGGCCTTGCTGAAGTATGACTATGATTATGGAAGCTTAACTAAATATTAACCCAATGCAATAATATGGCATCGATTTGACTTGTCCAGACTTTGCACATTTTGTTGCGGTTGGCCAGCACATTAGCAAAATAGGATATGAGACCAATAATTCTAAGTTTGCCTTCTAAGGCATGACTGATGAGTACTGAGTAACATTGCTGCACAATTAGTACAGATCCTGCACTTTTTACATCTCAGTGTCTTTAGGCTTGTAATGAGCAATTAGTGTATGTAAATCAACAGTAATCTTAGACTCCAATGCACTTCCCCTTAGCTGCACGCATCAGATGTAAATTTTGGAAATTCAAATGTTCACAGAGTATGTTCATCAGTTTGAGTTTCTCAAGCAATCCACTTAAATTTATTGATGAAGGATGTGTTCAAATGATCATGGCATGGTGTCACTTGTGACTAACATGTGAACTATGAATTAGAGATAATGGGAACTGCAGATGCTGGAGAATCCAAGATAATAAAGTGTGAAGCTGGATGAACACAGCAGGCCAAGCAGCATCTCAGGAGCACAAAAGCTGACGTTTCGGGCCTAGACTCTTCATCAGAGAGCTCTCTGATGAAGGGTCGAGGCCTGAAACGTCAGCTTTTGTGTTCCTGTGATGCTGCTTGGCCTGCTGTGTTCATCCAGCTTCACACTTTATTAACTATGAATTAGACTTGTTTATTCTGCCAATGGGCTTAGACTGTACAGATTTTAACCAGCTATGACAAGAAGAGTTTTTATCTGCAGCCATGCCAGGAGCTTCTTGTTTTTAAGCATTCAGTATATGTGCATCAAACAAACAAACATACATGGGAATCATGCTTAGTAGTGACTACTGACTGTATTTTGAGTATCCACCCAGTTACCATCTGAGCCTGGTACCACTGTGACAAGTTCAAAGTATCCACACTTTTGTTTGCTAACATTTCCTTTCACTTATCCTGGTTTACTCATTAACATTTTGCACTATATACTAATATGCTGCAGTTACTGTGAATAACTCAGCTGAAGATACAATCGTAGAAAACACGAGGCAGGAGTTAGGGGATGAGACAAAAACTGCTGGAATTACTCAGCAACCCAGACAGTAAAGAGAAATAGCAAATGTTTGAAGTCTTATTTTTTCATCAGCTGTTCCACTTAAACAAGGGAGTCAAACTGACTTTAATTTTTATCAACTGTCCTTGTGACAACTGGTTTTCCCTGCAGAAAATCTCATACCCTGTACTTGGGAATATCAGGCTCTGTTTAATTGCATTATTTCCTAAGTGTGATGTTGCTGTGAAATGTGAGGATATTGTACAGGTCTAATGAAGGACAATTGGATTTGTCACTTACAAAATTGTGAAGTTGTGAAATTGTTAAAAACCAGGTTGTGGAAGTGCTCAAAACAGCTTGAAGGAGAAGAGATTGGTTCAAGTTTGCACTCAGTGCCTTGGTCAGGTCTCATCAGCAGTCATAAACCTGATTGATATTTTGCAGGCTGGACCAGCCTACAGAACTGTTGCAATTAAATGAAGTTGGTCCTGTTAAGTATATCTGCCATTTTTTCACCACTTGCTACTTGCCTAAAATATCTTGCTTTGATGTTTTAGATTATTACATTTGGATTCTAACATCATCTTGTTCTATTGAATGAGTTACTTTACAACCAGTCATAAGTAAACTTTGTGATTGTTTTTGCCCTTACCTCATCCTCAGATATATTTTTGTTACCTCCAATGGTACTCCAGTGGCTGCACCATGTTACATCATCCCATCTAAACCTTTATTTCCTATATTCTAATTTTCAATAAATTCCATTCACTTATCATCCCTGTGTTCACTAATTCCCAGAGTAACAATATGGTCATGTCTAGAAATGACAGAAGACTAGTAATCTAGAGCCAAACATGGAACTCTGCCAAAATGAATACAAATTCCAACACAGCAGCTGGGAGAAGTTAAATCCAATGATTAAGTCTGCAGTTTCGAAGCTAATATGATTAACTGTTGTCATGTTGTAAAAACCTATCGGGTTTTACGGAAGGGAATCTGCTATCCTTAACCAATCTGGCTGACATGTAACTACAGATTGACAGTAATGTGGTTGACTCTTAACTGCCCTCTGAAATGGTCTCTAACAAATCACTCAGTTCAATGGCAACAAATGCTGACCTCACCACTGATGCCCATATCTCATGAAAGAAGAAAGAAAGTAACTCTCATTCTTATGTTCAGGTCTTTCCATGGTCTCATCCACTTTCTATGTCTGCAGACGAGAAATCTCCGTGACTTTGATATTGCTCTGTATCACTGCCTTGCCAAACTATTGGAATCTGTGTGCTCAGCTAATTAAGCCCAAAACTCTGGAACTCTCTCACTTTCTCTCTCTCCTCGTCTAACACTTTCCTTAAAATCCACGTGTCTGTTTGAGCCTTTGGCCACCAGTGGCATAAGTCTGACCCTGTGTTAAATTTTTATCTGATTATGTTCCAGTGACACACATTGGGGTTTTTTTGCATTTAAGCTGCTGCATAAAAGGCAAATCATTATAGTTTTCAATATCAATTTGCTTGTTATTCGCTAGTGAGAAAATGTTTTTACTGTTGTGTTTGGACATCTCGGCATAAGATCTGAAACTGCTTATAGAACATACAACAGTACAGCACGGTACAGGCTCAACAGCCCATGATGTTGTGCCGACCTATTATCTTACTAAGATAGAACACAGAACATAGAACAGTACAGTGCAGAACAGGCCCTTCGGCCCTCGATGTTGCACCGACCTGTGAACTAATCTAAGCCCATCCCCCTACACTATCCCATCATCATCCATATGATCAATCTACATTGCATACCCTACATTTTACTATCCTCCATGTGCCTATCCAAGAGTCACTTAAAAGTCTCTAAAGTATCTGACTCCACTTCCACTGCCGGCAGCACATTCCACATGCCCACCACTCTGTGAAGAACCTACCTCTGACATCTCCCCTATACCTTCCTCAACTTTTGAGAGTGGTCAACCTACATTCCCTCATTTAATGCTACAGCAATAACTATCATTGCTTCACTGAGTTCAACTTTTCCAGTAAATGCCTTCACAAAAATGACAAAAGTACAATTGTACTCACTCGTCAGCTCTGGCTCAGTCAAGCTTAAATTTATCCTAATTTGAGACCTATGTGTGCTTCCTGGATGACTATTGGAAGCAAGAACAAGATCAGGGTAACATTTAAATGTGACATTTTGTCTGAGAAAATTCACCCATGGTTCCTACTAGAAAGTGCCGATATGATAATGCCATCAGGCTAATTTAGGATGAGTTCCCACATTGAAATAACAAGACATTCACATTCCAAAATTTTGGATGTGTGTTTCATTCCTTTTAAGATCTTATGGCAACAGATGCTGTCCAAAGTTTATGTTTGTTAAGCTACTCAATAATTGATCCCTTCTTGGCATAATGAAATCTCAGTCACATTGAGCCTCCCAAATATACCCAGTTGAATTTCAGAATTTGCTATGTTCGGAATCTGCCTAACTTGGTTTAGGTTGTTGTCGGCCTGAAATACAGCACTATGCTGGGTTGCCTGTCTGTCCGAAGCACACTCGGAGCGAAGCAATCAACACCTCCCAATATGAGTGATAATGGGAACTGCAGATGCTGGAGAATCCAAGACAATAAAATGTGAGGCTGGATGAACACAGCAGGCCCAGCAGCATTTCAGGAGCACAAAAGCTGACGTTTCGGACCTAGACCCTTCATCAGAGAGGGGGATGGGGTGAGGGTTCTGGAATAAATAGGGGGAGAGGGGGAGGCGGACCGAAGATGGAGAGAAAAGAAGATAGGTGGAGAGGAGAGTATAGGTGGGGAGGGGATAGGTCAGTCCAGGGAAGACGGACAGGTCAAGGAGGTGGGATGAGGTTAGTAGGTAGGAGATGGAGGTGCGGCTTGGGGTGGGAGGAAGGGATGGGTGAGAGGAAGAACAGACTAGGGAAGCAGAGACAAGTTGGATTGGTTTTGGGATGCAGTGGGTGGAGGGGAAGAGCTGGCTGGTTGTGTGGTGCAGTGGGGGGAGGGGACGAACTGGGCTGGTTTTGGGATGCAGTGGGGGAAGGGGAGATTTTGAAGCTGGTGAAGTCCACATTGATACCATTGGGCTGCAGGGTTCCCAGGCGGAATATGAGTTGCTGTTCCTGCAACCTTCCGGTGGCATCATTGTGGCACTGCAGGAGGCCCATGATGGACATGTCGTCTAAAGAATGGGAGGGGGAGTGGAAATGGTTTGCGACTGGGAGGTGCAGTTGTTTATTGCGAACCGAGCGGAGGTGAATTTTTCGGGTGGTTCACAGAGATTGCAAACCAACATCCCCTCCCCTACACTCCATGTCAAATCTCCGTGTTCTGGTGTGAGTTTTGTTCTGTAACCGTAGCAAATTTCTCAGTCAAAAATATCCTCTCCTATTTTGTAGGTTAGAGTTCAGCAGCTACAGGTTACTAAAATTAGCATAAGAAGACAGACTGTTCTGGGGTTGATCCAGGTCACTGGTGGCGTTGCTATGGTGCAGCAGTTGCAAAAGATTCCGGTTTTCTGAAGCAGTTTCTTTTTCTGGCGTTGTTTCAACACGGCAGCTTGCAATACTTAACCCTATGGCAGCTGAAGGTTTTTTAAACTGTAAGCTCAATTTATCTATGGACCCTGTCTTTCTCCTTTTCTGTTTCCTGCAGCTTAGCTGTGAACACAGCTAGTGTGGTTAGTTTGCACAGCTTTTTTACAGTAAACATTACACATGTGAGATCGGCATTCGAGGATGATGGTGGTTGTGGGGGTGGCGGTGATGGGGAGCAGTTCTTGACACAAAATGAGAGAAAGGCTGGTTGAACTAAATTATCTGTTTATGTGACATATAAAAGAGCCTTAGTTTAAGATTTTATCAAAACATTAGCACCTTCAACAGTGCAGTGCTTCTCAGTACTGCATCAGAATACAAGTGTTAACTGGAAAACATTTAGAGGATGGTGATCATTGTTCTTAAGGTCCAGGCTGTCCACAGAAGGAGTAAGAATAATTAACAGAAAAGCCACCTTCAACGGTACAGGAATGGGTATAAAACAAATAAATTGATTTCAAAGGTTAAGGGACAAAATGGTAGTTAAACAATGGGTTACTTTCAATGAAAAACAGAAGTTGCTGGAAAAGCTCAACCAGTCTGGCAGCATCTGTGAAGAAATATCCTTTTGAGCCCAGTGATCCTTCCTCAGAACTTCTGAAGAAAAGTCACTGGACCCGAAATGTTAACTCTGATTTGAACAAAATGAAAAAATATTGCACTGGAACAGGCCTTTCGGCCCTCCAAGCCTGTGCCGACTATCTCGTCCTAATTATTCTAAAAACAAGCCTGCCATTTTTTGATTCTATTTTTTATCCCTCTATTCCCTCCCTATCCATGTACCCATCTGGGTGCCTCTTCAAGGTCTTCAGTATGCCCACTTCCATCACCTCTTCTGGGAGTGTATTCCAGGCTGCTACCTCTCTCTGCATGAAAAACTCCCCTGGCACAGCTCCCATAAACTTCCCCCCCTGACTTCGAACCTGTTCCCCCTTGTAATTGAAACTTCAACCGTGGGAAAAAGCCTCTGAGTATCCACTCAATTTATGGCTCTCAGAATTTTGTAGACCTCGATCAGGTCTCCTCTCCGCCTCCACTGAAAACAGTCCTAGCCTTTTAAACCTTTCCACGTAGCCAATGTCCTGGTGAACATTTTCTGTGCCGTCTCCAAACCTTCCACATTCTTCTGGTAGTGTGGTGACCAAACTGCACACAATAGTCTAAATACGGCCTAACAAGGGTTATATAGCTGTGATAATTGGAACTGCAGTTGCTGGAGAATCCGAGATAACAAATTGTGGAGCTGGATGAACACAGCATGCCAAGCAGGATCTTAGGAGCAGAAAAGCTGACGTTTTGGGCCTAGACCCATCAACAGGAGCTGAGGTGCCTGGACTGTGATTGGGACAGTAACTCTGCCAATTCTAATGCCCCATAGCCGCGATGGCCCATCAACCTCCAGACAGCAGCAGATGCTGCTTACACCATCCAATTAACCAGATTGCCTGGAAATCCCGCTCTTTTTGTATTGGGCAGTAAACAGGTTTAGTGGCAACTATTTGTTTTACCATGGGAGAGCTTGTTGATGAGTCAGATCTTGGTCCAGGAGCCCTTTAATATCTGGAATCTTGTAAGCGCGGGACGTTGCATCAGGTTACAGCCTGGCACCTGTTTCTGGGCAAACTGTACTGATCTGTACCTGCAGTGTCCCACTTTTTCTGTGTGACTATCTGGTGCACTTGTTGACTGGACAGGGGTCTGCTCACTGCTGCTTTTAACTATGAGGATTAAAGAAGGCATTTGGTTTGCTTTCTTTCATTAGTCAGATCACTGAGTATAGGAGTTGGGATTTATGTTATGGTTGTACAGGACATTGGTGAGGCCACTTTCAGAATAATGCGTACAATTCTGATTGCCCATCTATAGAAAAGACGTCGTTAAACTTGAGAGGGTACAGAATAGGTTTACAAGCATGTTGCAGAGACTGAAGGAATAGAATTATAGGGAGAGGCTGAATAGGCTGGGACCTTTGTTCTCTGGAGCGTTGGAGGGGGAGGATTGACCTTCTAGAGGTTTATAAAATCATGAGGGGCGTTTATAGGGTGTATACCTGAAGTCTTTTTCCTCGGGAAGGGGAGTCCAAAACTAGAGGGCATAGGTTTAAGATGAAAAGGGAAAGATTTGAAAAGAACCTGTGGGGTGACTTTTTCAAAGGTTGGCACATGTGTGGAATGAGCTGCCAGAGCAAATGGTGGAAGCTGGTACAATTACAGTGTTTAAAAGGCATCTGGGTGGGTATATGAATAGGGAGGGTTTAGAGGGATATGGGCTAAATGCTGGCAAATGGTGCTAGGTCAGATTGGGATGTCTGGTCAGCATAAACAAGTTGGACCAAAGGGTCTGTTTCCATGCTTAATGACTCTGTGACTTTGAGTGGTTAAGCTCTGGAATACACTGCCTGAGAGTGCAGTGGATGCAGGTTCCATCAAATTATTTAAAGGGAATTATTTGAAAAGGAACAATGTGCAGGGTTACAGGGAGATGGCAGGTGAATGGCACTGTGAAAGGCTAATTAAAAGAGCTGACACAGACACAGTGGACTCATTGGCCTTCTGCACTGTAGTGATTTTGTGATTCTGAATGTTACTCTTGAGCTCAAACACAGAATTGACCTCTTCCTCTAGACAGTTGCACAAGTGGAGATATCTGTTCAACATCCACCTTATCAATTCCATTGAGCAATATATACTTCAGTCAGATCCCCTTCATTCTTCTGAACTCCCATGAATACAAGAGTAAGTTATTCAACTGCTCCTCGTACAACAGCCCTTGCATCCCTGGAAACAACCTAGTGAACCTCCTGTGAACTGCTCCAGTGCCACCACAACCTTCCTCAAGTTAGAAGACTAAAACGTGACACCAACGCCTTATGCAATTATAATAACCCTTCTCATAATAAATACCAAGATTCCATTTGCCTTTCGTGTTTTTCAATAAATTTGAAGGGAAAAAAAAACTTCATCAACATATGATCACCCACTCTTGTGTTCAAAGCTGTGGAATAGATGACCCAACTTCACAAACGCCTTCATCTGTATAATGGGAGTAGGCATAATCATGAGATTGTCATTTTTCAGTTATCCATTAAGGAGCATATGACAGCAGCTGCATGAATTGATTAGCGCAGTCAAAGTTTACAGTTTAGAAATCATCTGCATTATTGGTTTCTGCAGGCTGTTTTATGTAGCAATCTCAAAGTAATCTCCATTACCCTGGCTCCCTCCCCAGTAACCTTTACTGCATCAATCTCAAAGTAATCCTACTTCCTTGTGCTCACTCCATTGTCCTTTACTGTGTCAATCCCCAAACTGAAGCCACTGCCCTGCTCCTTCCTCATGGCCCTACATTAATCCTACATCAATCCCAGTGCCCACTTTCTCTCCAAACATGCATCAATTCTAAATGAATCTTAGAAAACCCCTTTTCATTGCCTTCTATTAATCTTCATACTAATACCACTTCTCTGTGGTCTCCTCATATTCCTGGCTTAATTCTAAAAATGCTTTCTTCCCTTAGCTCTTTAACAATTCTGAATGATTCCTGTGAACCTCTTTCCGTAGGCCTGTATCAATCCCAAACTAATCACATTGCCGCATTGTCTCCCCATTGCTCTTGCACAAATTCCCAGAATAATCCCACTGCCCTGCTGTCATCATTGCCCTATGTCTCAGAAGAAAATCAGTATTAGAAAACCATACTGGAGAAATTAATAGCATTAAAGACTGACAAATCATCAGGGCCTGATAATCTACATCCCAGAGATCAAAAGGAAATGACCCTGGAAATATTTGATACATTGGTGGCCATTTTCCAAAATTATACAGATTTGAGGGCAGTTCCTACTGATTGGAGGGTAGCAAATGTTACCCCACAATTTAAAAAACAAGGGAGAAAAAAAGGCAAATTGCAGTGCAGTTAGCCTAACACCAGTAATGAAGAAAATGCTGGAGTCTCCTATGAAAAATATGATAATAGAACATTTGGAAAACATTAACAGGATCGGACAAAGCCAGTACGGGTTTATAAAAGGCAAACTGTGCTGAACAAATCCACTGGAAGTTTTTGAGGATGCGACTAAAAGAATAGATTAGGGAGAACTAGTGAACGTGTATTTGAGTCTTCAAAAGGTTTTTTTTAACATAAGGTTTCTCATAAGAGGTGTGTGGGAAAAGTTAAGGCACATGGGATAAGGAATTGTAGTGGTAACATATCAGCATTGCTCGAAGACTGGTTGGACAGACAGGAAGCAGAATTAGAATAAAGTGGCAGGCAGTGATCAGTGGAATGCCACAAGGATCAGTGCGTGGGCCCCAGCTGTTTACAATATAGATAAATCACCTGGATAAAGGCACATTTCCATGTTTGTTGGTGACACACAACTGGTTGGGGTTGTGAGGAGGATTCAAGGAGGATTCGGGGGGCTTTAGACAAGTTGACCCAGTTGGAAACAAATGGTAAATACAATACACCATGCCTAAATATGAAGTTATAAACAGAAAAAAAGTATTATTTAAAAGGTGATATATTCTGGAAGATCATAGAACATAAAACAGTACAGGCCCCTTTGTCTACGGTGTTGTGCCAAGCTATTGTCCTACTAAGATTAAACTACTCTGCACACCCTACATTATACTATCATCTGCATGCTGATCCAAGAGTTGCTTAAATGTCTCTAATGTATCTGACTCCATTACCACTACCAGCAGTGCATTCCATGCGCCTACCACTCTCTGTGTAAAGAATCTACCTCTGGCATCTCCCCTATACCTTCTTCCAGTTACCTTAAAATTGTGCGCCCTTGTAATAGTCCTTTCGCCCTGGGAAAATTCTCTGGCTATCCACTGTATCTGTGCCTCTCATTATCTTGTACATCTCTATCAGGTCACATCTCATCCTTCTTTGCCTCAATGAGAAAAGCCCTAGCTCCCTCCACCTTTCATCAAAAGACGTGCCTTCCAGCCCAGGCAGCATCCTTGTAAATCTGCACCCTGTTTAAAGCTTCCACATCCTTCCTATGATGAGGTGACCAGAACTGAACATAATATTCCAAGTGAGGTCTAACCAGGGTTTTATAGAGCTGCAGCATAACCTTGCTGCCCTTGAACTCAGTTCCCCTGCCAGTAAAAGCCATCACAACGTACGCCTTCTTTGCAAGCCTACCTTCTCTGGGGAAATAAGGGATGGCATGTTATAGAGGCGTCAGTGGGGAGCACTTGGAGGCAAGTGATCGTAATTCTGTTAGCTTTTAAATAGTAATGGAAAAGGATACAACTGATCAAAAAGTTTAAAGTTCTAAATTTGAATACTGCCAATTTTGACAGTTTTAGACAGAAACTTTCAAGAGTTGATTGGGTGAGGCTGTTTGCAGATGAAGGGATTGTTGAAAGTGGGAGGTCTTTAAAAATGAGATAACCAGAGTTCAGAGACTGTATAACAAAGTGTGGAGCTGGATGAACATAGCAGGCCAAGCAGTATCTTAGGAGTGCCTAAGATGCTGCTTGGTCTGCTGTGTTCATCCAGCTCCACACTTTGTCATCTCGGATTCTCCAGCATCTGCAGTTCCCATTATCTCTGATACAATTTCGGAGACAGTATGTTCCTGTTAGTGTAAAGGACAGGACTGGTTGGTCGAGGGAGTGCTGGATGACCACAGAAATTGAGTGTCAGGTCAATGAAAAGGAGGCGTATATCAGATACAGACTGCTTGGATCGAATGAATCCCTTAAGGAATATCAAGGCAATAGGAGCATACTTAAGAACGGAATCAGGAGGGCAAAAAGGGGTGACATGAGATAGCTTTGGCAAATAGAGTTAAGGAGAATCCAAAGAGATTCTGTAAATACATGAAGGGCAAAAGAGTAACTAAAGAGAGAATACAGACCCTAAAAGATCAACATGGTGTGGCACCACGGGAGATGGGTGAGATACTAAATGAATATTTTGCTATGGAGAAGTACGTGGAAGCTACGGTACTTGGGGAAATAAATAGTGATGTCTTGAAAAGAGTTCATGCGACAGAAGAGGAGGTGCTTGAACTCTTAAAACATGTAAAGGTGCATAAATGAAAACAAAAAAGCTAGAAACCGCAGCTGGTCAGGCAGTATCCATGGAGAGAGACCAAGTTAACATTTTGAGTCTAGATGAGTTTGAATTATAGGGAGAGGCTGAGCGATGACCTTACAGAGGTTTATAAAATCATGAGGGCCATGGGTAGGATGAACAGCCAAGGTCTATTTCCTAGGGAGGTGGAAAACTAGAGGCCATAAGTTTAAGGCGAAAGGGGAAAGATTTAAAAAGGACCCACTGGGTAACTTTTTCATGCACCGGCGGTGCATGTAGGGAATGAGCTACCAGAGGAAGTGGTGGAGACGGGTACAGTTGCAGTATTTACAAGGTATCTGGATGGGTATATGAACAGGTAGAGTTTCGAGAAATATGGGCCAAATAGGTCCGATTGGGATATCTGGCCAGTTCAGTGAGTTGGACCAAACCATCTGTTTCCATGCTGTATTACTCAATGGCTCTGTAAAACTTTCCAAGCATTCAATTAGTAGGCGCTCGAGGACAACAGCTAACCTTCAGCGTAATGCAATTCATAGCAAGTAACCAACATTAAATTGCTGTTCTGTAAACTGAACTGTTAATAATTTCCCATCTTGGCCCCAGTCTTTACCCTCCCCCACTGTGACCCGGTGACTTGTGTAGTCTGTGATTAATGCACTGATCCATTGCCCAGTCTGTTTGAGTGAACTACACTGTGGGACCTCTCGCTGTATGCCAAAATCCTTTGTGAAAGTGTGCTCTCTGACCTTGAGCTCACCACCAAGACTCCCAGCTGTGACATGTTGAGCAGTGTGGAAAGAGGGAAGGGAAGAGACTGAGGTTATGAACTTAATTTTTAAACATCCTTTATTACTGAAGCATATCCACAACTGCCTTAATGCTGCTTCCTGAACTGGCAAGAAGGGCTGCTGCTGGGCTAGGTAATGAGAAGCAGTGGTGAGCAGGGTTATCAAGTCCTGTACTTATTTAGACTAAAACAGCTGAATGCTACTATGCCTCGCCTCATTTACTAGTGTAAGCATGCACATTTATAAAGACTAATGGTTCACCATAGATTTAAAATCACAGCAAGGCACTTGATGTAACTGAACAAGGAAGAGAGTTTGCATTGTGACCGATGTACTGTTGCTGGTCTCAGACTCCCTCCTGTTTGCTCACGTATCACGTTATCATTTGAATGGACTGCAGAAGAGAGTAGCACTTCAAAGTTTCATTCCTGGTTGTCAATAAAGTATTGCTCTAGGATTCCTGTTTTAGGGATGTGGCAAAACATTCCTGAAGAGATTCAACATTCCCAGGAATTCTTGGGAGACCCTGAATTATGACCTACCAAAATGGAGAAAGTTAATTCAGGAACACACCGCGTACACTGAAATACTTCTTTGAGAACATGCAGAAGCAAAGTTGAAGGAGTGTAGAAACCTCCACATAATCCACTTACCTGAAAACATCAAATGCTGGGCATCACAACAGGTCAGCCAGCATCCATGGAGAGAGCAAGCTAACGTTTCAAGTCGAGATGACTCTTCATCTGAGTCATCTAGACTTGAAACATTAGCTTGCTTTCTCCATGGATACTGGCTGACCTGTTGTGATCTCCATCATTTGTAGTATTCAGTACAGATTCCAGCTTCTGCAGTAATTTGCTCCCAACTCATTTACCTGATTCTCCAAGCACCACCTGCTGCACTTGGGCAGAATCTGCAACCCTATCATCTCAGAAACTATTCAACTGGAGTGGGAGCAAGTTTCAACAGGCTGACATCATCTGTACAGAGCAAAATAGAGCTAACATTTTTGAGTTCCAGAGAATTCTACCTTGGGAAAAGAGTTCTTAGCCAATAGAGAATTACTTTTAAGTTATAAGAGCCCGCAGTGTTGGAGGTAGTATTTTGGCACAGATAGAGAATTGGCTAATGAGCAGGGAAGCAAGGGGTTCTTTTTCAGGATGGTGACCTGTGGGGTTCCAGTTGGGCAACAACTGTTTACAATATATGTTAATGACTTAGAAGAAGGAAGCGAATTTACTGCAGCCAAATCTGTAGATGATGCAAAAATAGATGGAAAGGCAAGTTGTAAGAGTGATATGTACAGTTAACAGAAATGTTGATATGTTAAGAATGTTGGCAAAAATTTGGCATATAGACCATAATGTGGGGAAGTGAGAAGTTGTAACTTTGAACTGGAGATCAAAAGAACAAAATATTATTTAAATGGTGAAAAATTACAGAATACTGCAACACAGAGACTTCGGGGTACCTGTGCACAAAACACAAAGCTGACACAGAGGTACAGCAGGTAATCAGGAAGGCTAATGAAATGTTGGCCCTAATTTCAAGGTGGTCAGAGTATAGGAGTAAGAGAGTCTTACTGCAACTGCACAACGTGAGCAGTTTTGGTCCACATATTTAAGGAAAGATGTCATTTCATTGGATGCAGTTCAGAGAAAGTTCACAAGCATGTCTTTGGTATGAAGCATGAGCAAAGGCTAAACAAGATGGGACTCTAATCATTGGAGTTTAAAAGAATGAGATGTGATCTCATAGAACATAGAACATTACAGCACAGTACAGGCCCTTCGGCCCTCGATGTTGTGCCAACCTGCCATACCAATCTGAAGCCCATCTGACCGACACTATTCCATGTACGTCCATATGCTTGTCCAATGACGACTTAAATGTACTTAAAGTTGGCGAATCTACCGTTGCAAGCAAAGCATTCCATACCCATACTACTCTCTGAGTAAAGAAACTACCTCTGACATCTGTCCTATATCTTTCACCCCTCAGTTTAAAGCTATGCCTCCTCATGCTCGCCGTCACCATCCTCGGAAAAAGGCTCTCCCTATGCACCCTATCTAACCCTCTGATTATCTTAAATGTCTCAATTAAGTTGCCTCTCAACCTTCTTCTCTCTAATGAAAACAACCTCAAGTCCCTCAGCCTTTCCTCGTAAGACCTTCCCTCCATACCAGGCAACATCCTAGTAAATCTCCTCTGCACCCTTTCCAAAGCTTCCATGTTCTCCTTATAATGCTGTGACCAGAACTGTACGCAATACTCCAAGTGCGGCCGCACCAGAGTTTTGTACAGCTGCAGCATAACCTCATGGTTCCGGAACTCAATCCCTCTATTAATAAAAGCTAAAACACTGTATGCCTTCTTAACAACCCTGTCAACCTGGGTGGCAACTTTCAAGGATCTGTGTGCATGGACACCGTGATCTCTCTGCTCATCTACACTACCAAGAATCTTACCATTAGCCCAGTACTTTGCATTCCGGTTACTTCTACCGAAATGGATCACGTCACACTTGTCCACATTAAACTCCATTTGCCACCTCTCAGCCCAGCTCTGCAGCTTATCTATGTCTCTCTGTAACCCACAACATCCTTCGTCACTATCCATAACTCCACCGACCTTAGTGTCGTCCGCAAATTTACTAACCCATTCTTCTATGTCCTCATCCAGGTCGTTTATAAAAATGACAAACAGCAGTGGACCCAACACTAACCCTTGCGGTACACCACTAGTAACTGGACTCCAGGATGAACATTTCCCATCAACCACCACCCGACCATTTCCCATCAACCAACCATCTCATTAAAATATTTTAAGGGACTTAAAAGAGTAAATGCTGAGAGGATGTTTTCCCCCATGGGAGGGTGTAGGACCAGAGGGCATAGTCTCAAAATTAGGGGAAAGCTAATTTAAGACTGAGATGAGGAATATTTTTTCTCGGGAGTTGAGAGCCTTTGGAACTCCTTTCCACCAAGAACTATGTGGGCAGAGTCCTTGATTATATTTAAGTCTCAGAGAGATAAATTCTTGATCATTAAGGGAATCAAGGATTATGTGGAAAATGCAGGAAAGTAGACGTGAGCAAAGTTGGATCTGTCTTGATCCTATTGAATGGCAGAGCAGGGTCCAAGAGCTAACAGACTACTCCTGTTCCTTTATAGTCTTATTAAGATCTTACGGTCTTACTTTTCCTTTCATGTCAAAAATCCAGCAGCATAAGATGTAATAAGTATACAAGATTTTTCTTTTCCAATTATAGAGAAATTTCAAAAGAGCTGTTAGAAACTTGGATATGACTATGCTTTACATTTAACTTGTAGGCTACATATTAGAACATAGAAAAGTACAGCACAGTACAGGCCCTTCGGCCCACGATGTTATGCCGTGGAATAATCCTTATCCAAAAATAAAATAACCTAACCTACATTCCCCTCAATTCACTGCTGTTCATGTGCATGTCCAGCAGTCGCTTAAATATCACTAATGACTCCGCTTCCACGACTACCACTGGTAAACTATTCCATGCGCTCACAACTCTCTGGGTGAAGAACCTCCCTCTGATGTCTCCTCTATACCTTCCTCCTAACGCCTTAAAACTATGACCCCTCGTGGCAGTCTATCCTGCTTTGGGTAAGTCTCTGGCTATCGACTCTATCCATGCCTCTCATTACCTTGTACACCTCGATCAGGTGACCTCTCTTCCTCCTTCTCTCCAGAGAGAAATGTCCGAGCTCAGTCAACCTCTCCTCGTAAGACAAGCCCTCCAGTCCAGGCAGCATCCTGGTAAACCTCCTTTGCACCCTCTCCAAAGCCTCCATATCTTTCCTATAATAGGGCGACCAGAACTGGACGTAATATTCCAAGTGTGGTCTCACCAGGGTTTTGTAGAGCTGCAGCATAACCTCGCGGCTCTTAAACTTGATCCCCCGTTAATGAAAGGCAAAACACCATATGCTTTCTTAACAACCTTATCCACCTGGGTGGCAACTTTGAGGGAGCTATGCACTTGAACACCAAGATCCCGCTGTTCCTCCACACTACTGAGAATCCTGCCTTTAATCCTATATTCAGCATTTAAGTTTGACCTTCCAAAATGCATCACTTCGCATTTATCCAGGTTGAACTCCATCTGCCATTTCTCAGCCCAGCTCTGCATTCTGTCAGTGTCTCGCTGAAGCCTGCAATAGCCCTCGATACTATCAACAGCACCTCCAACCTTTGTGTCATCAGCAAAAAATACTAACCCACCCCTCAACCTCCTCATCCAAGTCATTTATAAAATCTACAAAGAGCAGAGGCCCAAGAACAGAGTCCTGTGGGACACTGACCTCCAGGCAGAATACTTACCACCTACAACCACTCTCTGCCTCTTGTCAGCCAACCAATTCTGAATCCAGACAGCCAAATCACCCTGTATGCCATACCTCCTGACTTTATGAATGAGCCTGCCGTGGGAAACCTTATCAAATGCCTTGCTGAAGTCCATGTACACCACATCCACTGCTCGACCCTCGTCAACCTGTCTCGTGACTTCCTCAAAGAACTCAATAAGATTTGTAAGGCATGACCTGCCCCTCACAAAGCCATGCTGACTCCCTTTAATCATGCTATGCTTTTCCAAATAATCATAAATCCTATCCCTCAGAATTCTTTCCAAAACCTTGCTGACCACAGATGTAAGTCTGACTGGTCTGTAATTTCCAGGGATTTCCCTATTCCCTTTCTTGAAAAGAGGAACAACATTTGCCTCCCTCCAATCTTCCGATACGACTCCTGTGGAGAGTGAGGATGCAAAGATCTTCGCCAGCAGCTTAGCAACCTCCTTTCTCGCTTCCTGGAGCAACCTAGGATAAATCTGGTCTGGCCCTGGGGACTTATAAATCTTAATGTTTGCCAAAATTTCCAGCACATCAACTTCCTCAGTCTGGAACTGTTCAAGCCTGTTTTCCTGCTCCTCAAAGTTCTCATTCACAACAAGGTCCCTTTCCTTAGTGAAAACCGAAGCAAAAAACTCATTTAGGGCTTCCCCTATCTGCTCAGACTCCACGCACAAGTTCCCTACGCTATCCCTGATCGGCCCTACCTTCTCCCTGATCATTTTCTTATTCCTCACGTATGAGTAAACATCAGTATTAATCAGAATATTTGGTTACAAGTTTATTCCAGAATAACCAATAAACAACAACTGTTGATTCCAGATTGCATTTACTGGTTGATATTTTAGTATGTGCTCTAAGTACAGATAATCATTGATTTTTGTGAATGTTGTAAGTAGGCCCAGTCAAATAACCACTAAACATAATGCATTCTTGCATAAATTAATTCATATTAAGGATGTAGTGAGCAAATAATAGTTAGAAAATGCTAATTGCTGGCAGCACTGCAAGCTCATAAGAAATCGTAAAAGAGAGTATGGCATTTTGTGTCCACAAAGTTAGATAGTTTTTCAGTCTGCTGGAAAAATATTCTTACAATCTCAGCCTCATCTGAATATTGAACAGTTGTGACAGGGCCCAAAGGATTGTAGGATATTAGCAGACACTGGTGTTCCGGCATCTTATGGGGAGGCAACCGAATGTGTAATGTTGAGCAATGTTCTGACATTTCTCCAGATGAGAGGAGGATTTCACTTCATTTTCACAGGAGACCTTGCTTTTAATTATTTGTTTTGCTTGTGCAATTAAATAAATGATTATGACAGCAGATTATTCTGATCAGTTGAAGGTGATGGATTTCGCAGTTCTAATCACTTATTTCCATGTGAATTCTTAAGGACTTAACAGATATGTTCAAAACACTCTTGAAGAACTTGCAAACAGTTCTGAAGCCAGGCTTAAGACAGAAATGAGCTGTAGAGGTGGATGAACACAGCAGGCCAAGCAGCATCATAGGAGCAGGAAGGCTGAAATTTCGGGTCTAGATCTTTCTTCAGGACCGAAACGCCAGCTTTCCTGCTACTATGATGCTGCTTGGCCTGCTGTGTTCATCCAGCTCTACACCCTGTTATCTCAGATTCTCCAGCATCTGCATTTCCTACTATCTCTTTAAGACAGAAATGGCCCTCGCCTTATAATCTTCATGCTGTCTGCAGTTTCTGATAACCTGCTTTATTGGTCTCATTTTGGATGGGCAACGCTTAGTGCATCTTCAAATGGTCACCTGAGGGCATTGCACCCACAGGAATATTTGATTTCTACAGTGTTTTCACTAATATAGTTCATTTAATCAGCCTTTCAGTCCTTAACGGATAACAGGTTGTTGAAATTGGCTAGTTTGAAGTTTGACGAACTTCAAACTGTTGCCTGTAGCTATTTCTCTTTGAAGTCACGTATTTCAGTCCAAACTGGTTCAGGCCTGCCTCGTTATGTCTTTGGTCTTTGTAAAAAGACTGACAACTCACCCACTGTCAGTTATCACATGTTTGATAATCGGTGATACTAAAGAAATCTCCAGGGTTTTAGTTAGTCACTACGGACTGCCGTGTCTGTGTGATACCGGTCCTGTTGTTGTGCCTGTGTGACCAATCACCGTCCCTGTGCCTGTGAGACACTGGTCACTGCCCGTGTCCGTGTGACGCCTGTCCTGAGCAGACGAGCTGAAGACTCAGGACCAAACAGCCTTCTTCTGCACCTATCTTGTAAGACTTTAGGTTCGAAGATGGGATCTAGCCAGGAGTGTGTTAGTTTAGAGATATCAAAGGCAAAGATTGAGGGTTACAGCGGCAAATGAGCAGTGGCAGACATTAAGTCAAATAATGCAATGCAAACAAAACTATGCAATTTTGTAATGGTGTCGAAATGAGGTCAGAAGCTTAACTCAGAGTTTAAAACAACATTAAAGTTACGAATGGTTTGATTCAGTCTCAGACATCCCCAGGGAGAGGGCAGGAGTTGGTGGCTAAGTTATAGATATGTATTTTTTTTGGTACGTTAGTGGCAACAGTTATCACTATGTAATCCATTAAGTCCGTCCCATCTTGAATACATCATATCTTAATGCTTTGACATTTTACACACAAAAGTCCCAGGTTCGAATAATTTCTCCTAATTAGGGATTCTTCATGCACAAATGTAAAGATATCATGCTGAAGGACGGTGACTGGTGTCTCACAGGCACAGGGTCGGTGACCGGTGTCTCAAGGGCACAGGGTCGGTGACCGGTGTCGCACGGGCACGGGGTCGGTGACCGGTGTCTCACGGGGTCAGGGTCGGTGACCGTTGTCACGTGGGCACGGGGTCGGTGACCGGTCTCTCAAACAGAGCAACAGTAACTGGTGTCACACAAACAGAGCGACAGTAACCGGTGTCACATCGGCACCAGTCTCGCACAGACATAGGGACGGTGACAGGTCTCACACAAGTGCAGGGACCCGTGTCACGTAGATGTAGGAACCATTGTCATACAAACACTTGGGACAGTGTCCGAATGGCAGTGAGAAGTGACGAAAGAAAAAGCCTGGAAATTTGTTTCGTATCATTGATTGTGAAACTGATGTAATTGGTAACTGACAGTGGCTAAGGTGGCAGACTTTGCAAAGAGGCCAAATACGTAATGAGGCAGGCCAAAACCTGTTTGGACAGATGCAGGTCGTGTGAACATAGAACAGAACATAGAACATAGAACAGTACAGCACAGAACAGGCCCTTCAGCCCACGATGTTGTGCCGACCATTGATCCTCATGTATGCACCCTCAAATTTCTGTGACCATATGCATGTCCAGCAGTCTCTTAAATGTCCCCAATGACCTTGCTTCCACAACTGCTGCTGGCAACGCATTCCATGCTCTCACAACTCTCTGTGTAAAGAACCCGCCTCTGACATCCCCTCTATACTTTCCTCCAACCAGCTTAAAACTATGACCCCTCATGTTAGCCATTTCTGCCCTGGGAAATAGTCTCTGGCTATCAACTCTATCCATGCCTCTCATTATCTTGTATACCTCAAATAGGTCCCCTCTCCTCCTCCTTTTCTCCAATGAAAAAAGTCCGAGCTCAATCAACCTCTCTTCATAAGATAAGCCCTCCAGTCCAGGCAGCATCCTGGTAAACCTCCTCTGAACCCTCTCCAAAGCATCCACATCTTTCCTATAATAGGGCGACCAGAACTGGACGCAGTATTCCAAGTGCGGTCTAACCAAAGTTTTATGGAGCTGCAACAAGATCTTACGACTCTTAAACTCAATCCCCCTGCTAATGAAAGCCAAAACACCATATGCTTTCTTAACAACCCTGTCCACTTGGGTGGCCATTTTAAGGGATCTATGTATCTGCACACCAAGATCCCTCTGTTCCTCCACACTGCCAAGAATCCTATCCTTAATCCTGTGCTCAGCTTTCAAATTTGACCTTCCAAAATGCATCACCTCGCATTTATCCAGGTTGAACTCCATCTGCCACCTCTCAGCCCATCTCTGCATCCTGTCAATGTCCCGCTGCAGCCTACAACAGCCCTCTATACTGTCAATGACATCTCCAACCTTTGTGTTGTCTGCAAACTTGCTGACCCATCCTTCAATCCCCTCATCCAAGTCATTCATAAAAATTATAAACAGTAGAGGCCCAAGGACAGAGCCCTGTGGAACACCACTCACCACTGACTTCCAGGCAGAATATTTTCCTTCTACTACCACTCGCTGCCTTCTGTTGGCCAGCCAATTCTGTATCCAGACAGCTAAGTTCCCCTGTATCCCATTACTCCTGACCGTCTGAATGAGCCTACCATGGGGAACCTTAACAAATGCCTTGCTGAAGTCCATATACACCACATCCACAGCTCGACCCTCATCAACTTTTCTAGTCACATCCTCAAAGAACTCGATAAGGTTTGTGAGGCATGACCTGCCCCTCACAAAGCCGTGTTGACTGCATTTAATCAAGCCGTGCTCTTCCAGATGGTCATAAATCCTATCCCTCAGAATCCTTTCTAACACCTTGCAGACGACAGACATGAGACTTACTGGTCTGTAATTGCCGGGGATCTCCCTATTTCCTCTCTTGAAGAGAGGAATTACATTTGCCTGTCTCCAGTCCTCAGGTACGACTCCAGTGGAGAGCGAGGATGCAAAGATCTTCGTGAGTGGCGAAGCAATTGCATTTCTCGTTTCCCAAAGCAGGCAAGGACAAATCTGGTCCGGGCCTGGCGACTTCTCAATCTTAATGTTTGACAAAATTTTCAGCACATCAGCTTCCTCTATCTCTATCCATTCCAGCATGCACACCTGCTCTTCAAAGGTTTCATGCACTACAAAGTTCGTTTCTTTCATAAAGACAGAAGCAAAAAACTCATTTAGGGCTTCCCCTATCACCTCAAACTCCACACTCAAGTTCCCTATGCTATCCCTGATCGGCCCTACTCTTTCTTTGACCATTCTCTTATTCCTCACTTAAGTGTAAAATGCCTTTGTGTTTTCCCTAATCCATTCTGCCAAGGACAGAGCCCTGTGGAACACCACTCACGTGTCCCCTCCTGGCTCTCCGCAGACCATTTTTGAGCTCCTTCCTCACCTGCCTGTAATCCTCTAGAGCTGAGCTTGACCCTAGCTTCCTCCACCTTATGTAAGCTACCTTCTTCCTTTTCACAAGAAGCTCCACCGCTCTCGTCATCCAAGGTTCCTTTATCTTACCCCTTCTTGCCTGTCTCAGAGGGACATATTTACTCATCACTCGCAACAACTGTTCCTTAAACAGTCTCCACATGTCTATAGTGCCCTTACCATGGAACAATTGCTCCCAGTCCATGCTTCCTAACTCATGTCTATTCGCATCATAGTTTCCTCTTTCCCAATTAAATATCCTCCCATTTTGCCTAATCCTCTCCTTCTCCATAGCTATGTAGAATGTGAGGCAGTTATGGTCACTATCACCAAAATGCTGTCCCACCACAAGATCTGATACCTGCCCCGGCTCGTTTCCGGGCACCAAGTCTAGAATGGCCTCTCCCCTCGTTGGCCTGTCAACGTACTGAGTTAGGAAACCCTCCTGAACACACCTTACAAAAACAGCTCCATTCAAATCTTCTGCTCGAAGGAGGTTCCAATCAATATTGGGAAAGTTAAAGTCACCCATTACAACAACCCTACTACGTCCACACTTTTCCAAAATCTGCCGACCTATGCTTTCTTCAATCTCCCTGCTGCTATTGGGGGGCCTGTAGTAAACCCCTAACGAGGTGACTACTCCCTTGCTGTTCCTAATTTCCACCCATACTGACTCAGTAGGCAGATCTTCCTCGACAATGGAAGCTTCTGTAGCTGTGATACCCTCTCTGATTAGTAGTGCTACACCCCTTCCTCTTTCTCCCCCCTCCCTATTCTTTTTAAATGCTCTAAACCCTGGAACATCCAGCAACCATTCCTGCCCCTGAGAAACCCATCTCTCTGTTATGGCCACAACATCATAGCGCCAGGTACTGATCCATGCTCTAAGTTCATCACTTTTATTCCTGATACTCCTTGCGTTAAAGCAAACACACTTTAACTGATCCCTTGGTTCCTTCCCAGGAAAATCCTTCCCACTAGCTGGTCTACCTCTTGCTACTGCCTCACCTGCATCAACGCTCACCTCTGGTATACAGCTCAGGTTCCCACCCCCCTGCCATACTAGTTTAAACCCTCTCGAACTACTCGAGTAAACCTTCCACCCAGGACATTGGTCCCCTTCCAGTTCAGATGCAACCCGTCCTTCTTGTACAGGTCCCACCTTCCCCAGAAGGCATCCCAATTATCTACATATCTGAAGCCCTCCCTCCTACACCAGCTGCGCAGCCACGTGTTCAGCTGCGCCCGCTCCCTGTTTCTCGCCTCGCTATCTCGTGGCACTGTTAGTAAACCAGAGAACACTACTCTGTTCGTCCTGCTCTGCAGCTTCCATCCTAACTCCCTGAAATCACTTTTTATATCCTCAATCCTATTTCTGGCTATACCATTTGTGCCAATATGTAACACGATTTTTAGCTGTTTGCCCTCCCCTTTTAGAACCTTATACACCCGATCGGAGACGTCCCGGACCCTGGCACCAGGGAGGCAACATACCTTCCGGGAATCCCGGTCCTGACCACAAAATCTCCTGTCGATTCCCCTAACTATCGAGTCCCCTACCACGAGTACTTTTCTATTCTGCTCCCTTCCCTTCTTTGCCACAGTGTCAGGCTCAGTGCCAGAGAACTGACTACTATGGCTTTCCTCTGGTAGGTCATCCCCCCCAGCAGTATCCAAAATGGTATACTTATTGCTGAGGGGAATGCCCACAGGGGATCTCTGCACTGTCTGTCTGTCTCCTTTCCTCCCCCTAACTGTAACCCATCTATCCTTGTCCTGAGCCTTAGGAGTGACCAACTCCCGGTAACTCCTCTCAATTACCCCCTCTGCCTCCCGAATGATCCGTAGTTCATCCAGCTCCAGCTCCATTTCCCTAACACGGTTTTCAAGGAGCTGGAGTTGGGTGCACTTCCTGCAGATGTAGCCAGCGGAGACGTGTGCCATGTCTCCCACCTGTCACATTCTGCAGGAGGAGCAAGCAACTGCCCTAGCATCCATACCCCACTTATCTGAACACCCACTCAGTGCTAAAGTAGAAAGCTTAGTTCAAGTTGCTGTAAAATTAATAACACACTTATATTCAATAGAGAAAGTTTAGAATGAACCTTACCTTATTAACTAGGTTAGAGGAGGAGGGTGGGTGGGAGACACTACAGTTGTAGAGTCTCGGGTTTAGCCGCCTTGCTGAATAATGTGGTCACTGCTTTCCTTCCCGGCTGCCCCTCTGGTCCTCGTCACTTCCTCCGCTGCTCCCGCTCCTTCTGTGAAAGAGAAAAACACCGCTGCCCGCTACCGGTAAGTAATTTTAAAAATCTGCCTTACCTTAGCTGCAGCCTTCTGGGTTCGTCTTACCTCCGCTGCTGCTCGCACTCAAAAGAGATGATAAGATGCTGCTTGTATCCTGTTTCCGAGCTATGCTCTCTATGCTTGGTTACATTGATTCCAGCTCTGGTATTGTCCTGTTTATAAACTAATCCTTGTTTTCAAATGCCTCTATTACTTCACTCCCTCCTTATTTTTATAACCTCCAAAGCTCCCACAATCCTCTAAGATATTGTTTTAATAATTGTACTTGAGCTGCCAAGGCTCAAAGCTCTGAAATTCCCACCCAAAGTCTCTTATTCTGTCTGCTTCTTCAAAACATTTCTAAAATCTCCACCATTGAGGCCCTGTTCATTGTGGCTGGCAACTTAAACCAAGCCACCCTCAAGCAGGTGATAGCAAAATACCAACACATCTTCCCCACCAGAGGACCAAACATTCTGGAACACTGCTGCGCATTCATTTAAGATGCCTACCGTTGAATCTCCTGACCACACTTCAGAACATCTGGCCACAGCGCCATGTTCCTTCTCCCAGCTTCCAAAGAGAGGCTGAAACGGGAGAATCTTTCACAAAACGAAACACGGTGATGGTCCAAGGCAGTGGAAGACTGTCTCCTTTGCCACTTAGACTCGGTTGACCAGACCATGTTCGAATGTTCAGCGGAAAACCTGAACACCAAAGAAGTTAATCTTCGTCCTCAGCCTGTACTCCCTACTTACTACTGCCAAATTCCAAACAAACGCCATCTACAAGTTCGCTGATGACACCAACATAGTGGGACAGATATCTAACAATGATGAGTCAAAATACAGAAGGGACATAGAGGGCTTTGTGACATGGTACAATGAAAACGATCTGCTTCTCAACATTGGCGAAACTAAAGAACTGATCATCGACTTCAGAAAGAAAGGAAGAGAACACGTCCCCATCAACGTAACTGTGCTTGAGAGGGTAGAAAGCATCAAGTTCCTCAGAGCAACCTGTCCTGGACTTCCAACATAATTCTGGCAGTCAAGAAGACACAATGCCTTTTCTTCCTCAGGCAGCTCAGAAAATTTGGCATGTCCATTAGGACCCTCGCCGACTTCTCCACATACATCACTGAAAGCACACTGCCCAGGTACACAACGACCTGGTGCAGCAACTGCTCTGCCCAGGACCGTGAGAAACTACAGAAGGTGGTGTGCACAGCCTGGACCGTCACAGGAGCCAACCTCCCGTCCATGGGCTCCATTTCCACGGCTTGATTCCACGCAAAGGCAGCCAACATCATCGAAGACCCATCGCACCCCGGTAATGATGTCCTACAATCTCTTCTGTCAGGTAGAAGCTACAGAAGCCTGAACACACACACAAGCAGGTCCAGGAACAACTTCTTTCTGGCCGTTATCAGACCATTGAATGGACTCTAGCCTCAAATAATGTAACCTACAAAGTAATCGTAATGCCTCTCTTTTTGATCTGTACATCCTTTGCTTGCTGTGATCAACCCGGCACGGTGGCTCAGTGGTTAGCACTGCAGCCTCACAGTACCAGGGACCTGGGTTCGATTCCAGCCTCAGGCGACTGTCTGTGTGGAGTTTGCACATTCTCCCCGTGTCTGCGTGGGTTTCCTCCAGGTGCTCCGGTTTCTTCCCACAGTCCAAAGATGTGCAGGTTAGGTGGATTGGCCATGCTAAATTGCCCGTAGTGTTCAGGGGTGTGTGGGTTATAGCGGGATGGGTCTGGGTGGGATGCTTCAAGGGGTGGTGTGGACTTGTTGGGCCGAAGGGCCTGTTTCCACACTGTAGGGAATCTAAACTAATCTAATTTAAAACCCCTCCCACTTGTAAACAAAGCTTTTCACTATATTTCTGTACACGTGACAATAAAATAAATCAATCACTATCCAGCCTTAAATAATGTGTCGTAATACTCCTAATGGGACTTACTGTCAGATTGTGTATGGTATTTACTCCTTGAAGCATCTTACAACAAAAGATAAGACATGTTAACATTTTACAGTATTGAAGACTTCAAGGGGAGATGATGGCACAGTAGTATTGTCACTGGACTAGTAATTCAGAATGCCAGACTAATGTTCTGAAGACATGAGTTGAATTGCACCATGGAAGATGGTGAAGTTTGAATTTAAAAAAAAATCTGGAGCAAAAAATGTTAGACTGATGGCATGTTGATGGGCAGTAAATGCCAACCTGGTCAGTGACATCAACATCCCATGCAGCAATTTTTAAAATAATGTAAATACAAGTCCTTGCTGATGAGACAAAAATCTTAGAAAGGCGTGGTTTGATGGGATCTTGCTGCAGGAAATTGTTCTTGAAATGTGAGTCCACAATTGCTGGTAGCTTTTATATTAAAGTATAAGTGGAGAGTGTGCCAGAGTTCAGTTAGACAAATGCAATGGTGAGGAATGTTTTCCCCATAAGATTGATGGAGTGAATAATTTTCTATAACTTTTCATTCTTTATTATTTGAACTAATTTATGTCCTTATTAATGTTCTCTAGAGCTCTTCCAGACAATCCAGAACTGCAGTGGGACCCAGAGCTCGTTGCAAAGCTTATCCTCAGACATGTACAGATACATCACATCAGAATGGTGAGTCCAAACTCTGCCTGTTTCCTCCTGTCACTTCGATTTCATTAATCAGTGAGCAGATTTGACCTCTGGGAGGAATGCTGAGAGAATATTTTCGACTTATGCAAATATTTTTTGACTTTTCATCCTGGGATTCTTGTTTGTGAACATCCTTCAGCTGAGGGTATTTAGTTATACATTGAATCACAACATCGTTTCAGTGTTATGACCAAGACTGGAGGATTGCACTGTAACTCAACCCCCTATTCAACAGGTCACAACACACAAAATACTTTTTCTGGTTACCTAGGTTACAAATTAAATATGTAATCTATATCAGGTTTTAAACAACAAAATCTACCACAGACATTGCTGGAAAAACTCAGCAGGTCTGGCAGCATCTGTGAAGAAAAATCAGAGCTAATGTTTCGGGCCAGGTGGCCCTATCTAGTTTAGTTGGAGTAAATTCTACTAAGAACAAACTGAGTTTGAGGGAAGCTTGCTTAGAACAAGTTACCAAGCTGATTTCTCCCATTTCTGAAAAGAAAGTTCCCTACATTAGTCTAGGGTCAAAATTATTTGTTATTCTGAGAGAGTGATTGAAAGAACTTGTCAAGATTGTATTTCCTGAGCAAGCCTTGTCTGCAAGACTTCAGAGAAAAATGTGTGTGGATTAGTGGCTTGACCACATTACCGAGAGCAACAGACTCTGAAAATTTCTAGGCTTTATATTATTGCCTTTAGCAATAACTGATTGGCCAAAGTGATTTTTTTTTCAGAAATTCAATGACTGCAGAGAAATATGTTTCTTTTCTCCTGTTTCCTGAAAAGTGTCTGCTTTGGAGACATTTAGAGGAATAATCATTTATGCTTCTATGTTGCTAACTGTACATGTTAATCAATAATATAATCTTTATTGAATAAATTTTGTTTGACAATAATCTTATTATTGTGTTTCTTAAGAAATCTGACTGGCAGATATTGTTAAAAAAAAACCAAAAGAACTGCAGTTGCTCTAAATCAGGAACAAAAACTGAAGTTGCTGATAAAGCTCAGCAGGTCTGGCAGCATCTGTAAAGAAAAATCAGAGTTAACGTTTCGAGCCCAGTGACCAATCCTTAGAATGGATGATAGCTTGGAAAATGTTGGCTCATGTGCAAAAGATAGGGTGGGAGGAGGGAGTAAGGATTGAATGATAGGTGGGGATGGAGCCCAAAGGTTGCGAAGAGCAGTTAGACAGACAAAGGAGTTGATAATGATCTTGGTAGGAGAGTGAATAGCTATAAATGGGGAATGAAAACCAAAAGAACTACGGACGCTGTAAATCAGGAACAAAAACAAAGTTGCTGGAAAAGCTCAGCAGGTCTGGCAGCATCTGTGAAGGAAAAAGCAGAGTTAACGTTTTGGGTCCAGTGACACTTCCTCAGAACAGCTATTAATGGGGACTGTTAGTTACTAACAATAGATGGTGTGTAAAGGCAGATTATGTGATTACAAGGTCTGGTGTGTGGGGTATGGGACTAGGACATGGGAGAGTTCAGGCCCTAGAATTATTGAACTCAATATTGAGTCCGGAGGGCTGCAGGATCCCTAAGTGTAAAATAAGGTTTTGTTCTTCCAGCTTGTGCTGAGCTTCTCTGAAACACTGCACAAGTCTGAGACAGAGATGTTGGACAGGGAACAGGGTGGTGTGTTAAAGTGGCAGGCAACTGGAAGCTCAGGGTCATTTTTGCAGGCAAAACGTAGATGTTCTATGAAGTGGCCATGCAGCCTCTGCTTTGTTACCCCAATGTAGAGGAGTCCATATTGTGAGCAATGAATACGGTAGACTAGTTTGTGGGAAATGCGGGTAAAGTGCAGCTTCACATGGAAGGTATGTTTGCGCCTGTGGGTACTGGGAATGGAGGACATAAATGGGCAGGATTTATACCTTTGGTGGTTGCGGGGGAAGTTGCTGAGGGGTGTGTTGGAACTGAAGAAAAAATGGACCAGGGTGTCCTGGAGGAAATGGTCCCTGTGGAAGGTGGACAAGGGAGTGGAGAAGAATATATATCTGGTAGTGACATCTTGCTGGAGCTGGCAGAAATTGCGCCTGATGATCTTCTGGATTTGATTGCTGGTGGGATGGTAGGTAAGGACAAGAGGCCCTATTGCTGTTGCAGGAAGGAGGAGAGGGGTGAGGGCAGAAGTGTGGAAGATGGGTCGGACTTGGTTGAGGTCCCTGTTGACAGTGGTGCTGGGGAGTCCTCGGTTGAGGAAGAAGGTGGACCTTTTGGAGGCTCCCTTGTCTGAACATATGTGGCAGGGATGGAAGAACTGAGAGAATGGGATGGAGTGTTTACAGGAAGCAGGGTGCAAAAATGTATAGTCCAGGTAGCTGTGGGAGTCAGTGGGTTTATAGTGGATATTAGTGGCCAGTCTATCCCCAGAAAGGGAATCAAATATGTTGACGAAAGGAAGGGAGAAGTCAGAGAGAGACCAGGTGGAAGTGATTGCAAGATGGAAATTGGAAGCAAAATCGATGAACTTTTTCACTTCTGGAGCCACAGCAAAGCAAGTAGTTATCACCAGTCATGTGATTTCTGGGAGGTGCTTTCCATGACCTTTGAGAGAATCCACTTCAAGCTTATTCAGAAAATTTGAAATAAATGCCTTTTCTCCACAGTCCTTCAAAGCTTCTGTCAAATGCTAAATGTACATCACCATTGTTACATAGCACAGAAGAAAGCATGTGGCTTGCTGTGTCCATAGGAATTCTCTACCAGAGTAATTCACTGGTGCCACTCCCTCATCATTTCCCATAATTTTGCAGATTTTATTTGTTTGTTAATTATCTAAACCCCTTTTAGAAGCTTTCAATTACTCAGTTTTCACCATACTTTCAGACAGACCATCCTAATCATGCGCTGCGTTAGTTGTATCTGACTCACCTCTCCTGACACATGTCCTCTCACCTCACCCAAGAAATAGCTTTGTCACCCGCTCTGCTCTGCTCGTCTCTCTATTTCCTGTTCTGACTGTCTGTCCTTACCTTTCAGAATGCCTGTCTTTCCAACCCGTGTTTTATTCCCCCTGCCGTCTGTCTCCCTTCAACTAACCTTTACCTCTGTGTCTCTCCCGCTGCCTCACCTTCTCTGACTCTCGGAATCTCCGCAGCTTCTTCCTGTCCCTGTCTACGGATGGAGATGGAGGAACCCAGGACATTGACTGTCAGGTTTGATTCAATATATAAATTTAAGGCTGTTGCTTGCCTAATCTCTGAGGCAATTCTGGTAAATTTAGTCCAGGTTCACAGTTGTTACTGAGGAAGACTTTGTGGGGCCTACATTAGCAGGATGCGCCTCTACTTCCTCTTCCCCTCTCCTGCATTCTGTCACTGTCTGTTATCCCCTCTGTCCAATGAGATCGCATGAGAATCCAACGTGATGTTTCTGTACTGTTATATTTTTTTCAGAGCATTGATCCAAATATTTCTCTGCCACACATGCCAAAAAGCTAACATGATGAGCTTTGCAGAGTTGGTTTGAGTCTGGAGTCCACAATAAAGTAGCAGGATGTGTATCTATATTAGTTTCATTGTGTGGAATACACAAATGTAAATGTAATGATTCAGCTTGTGTATCACAAATTTCTGCGGTGATAACAAGTTGGAAGTACTTCAGATTTGATAGCACATCTCAGTGACTTTTCATCTTCTGTTGTAAAAATGTTGTGGTTAAGATTGGAAGAGCTAATAGAGAGATCTCAATTATTACCAGTTGCATGATTCTTGCTTCATGTCATTTTGTTGGAGGTCTTTGAGAAATCTGTGAACATTGATCTTGTGTAACCTGGCTAGAATTTCTTTTTCTATTTTCCACTAGGTAATAATTTTCTGTAGAGTCTCCAAAGCTCACTAAATCATACAAATCTGACTGGTCATGCTTTGCCAACTCTTTAAAAGAGCTGGTAGTGCCTCTTACCATCTATTTTTTTTTTCTGAAATAAACGTGCAACTCCCTGGAGATAAAGACTTATAACTCCCAATAGTTAGACTGAGTGAATATGTTTCTGGCAATGTACTTGTAGACTGAAGAGAAACTTTAGATGCTAAAGGGAAGATTTAACCTAGTTTGGCACGGGATGGAACATTAAATAAGAGAGGGGCCATCGAGAAATCAGGGGAAAATACATTAGCCATTTGAGAGCAGGGTACTTTTGAGCATAGCCAGGGACACAGTAAAGAGAGGGAAAAGACTTCTGGTTTAAAGTTTCTTCATTTCAACGCACGAGGCCCGACTGGTAAGGCAGATGACCTCAGCATTGATTGACTGTGGGCACTGGGATATTATAGACATAAGAGAAACTGGCTGAGGGAAGGGCAGAACTGGCAGCTCAATATTCCAAGATACAGAAGCTACAGACGTGACAGAAGTGCAAGTAAACGAGGAGGGGCAGTTGCCTTTTTGATAAGGGAGGACGTAACAACAGTGCTTAGAGAGGATATTCTTAAGGGGTCATCAAATGAGGCCGTATGATCAGAACTTAGAAACAAGAAGGTGATGGTCACTCTGTTGGGACTGTATTGTAGAGCCCCACGTAGTCAGCGGGTGCTGGACGAGCAAATATGTAGAGAGATTGCAAATACCTGGAGGAATAATAGAGTATTATTGGTTGGAGATGTTCATTTCCCCTCTATTTACACCCAGTGTGTAAAAGGCCCAGACGGGATGGAATTTGTCAAATGTGTCCAAGAATGTTTCCTAAATCAATGTCTAGTGGGCCCTACTCAGGAGGGTGCAACACTGGACATCCTCTTAGGAAGCGAGGCCGGGCAAGTGACTGAAGTGTCATTCGGAGGACACTTTGGGTCCAGTATCCATAACTCTCTCAAAGGTAGGCAGGTCCACAGGCTAACTGGAGCAGGGCCAATTTTGGGGCCATTAGGCAGGATCTAGCACAGGTCAATTGGATGTGTCTGATTGAAGGAAAAGGAACAGCAGGCAAATGGGAAGCTTTTAAAAGTGTGGCGTCAAGAGTTTAGGGACAGTATGCCCCAGTTAGGATGAAGGAAAAAGCTGGCAGGCTGAGGGATCCCTGGATGACAAGGGATATTAGTGCTCCGGTCAGGAAAAAGAAATAGGCGTTTATTGGGTTTAAGCTATCGGGTTCAAGTGAATCCCTAGATGATGATAAAAAGTGTCGGAGCACACTTAAGAGGAAAACCAGAAGAAAAAATGAAGGTATGAGATGCACCTGGCAAGTAGGGTTAGAAAGGTTCTGTAGCTATATTAAAATGGTGGCTAGGGTGAGAGTAGGTCCCTTAAAGATCAGCATGGCCATCTATGTGTGGAACCACAGGAGATGGGGGAGATTTTTTAATGAATATTTCTCCTTATTGTTTACTGAGTAGAGAATCACGTATGCTAAGGAAATAACGGAAACAAGTGAGGATGTTTTGGACCACATACGTATGACCAGAGAGAAGGTGTCTGAAGCCTTAAAGTGCATTAAGATGGATAAATCCCCTGGGCCTGATCAAGTCCTTCCTCGGATGTTGTGAGAGGCATGTGCTCACATTAGTGAACTAGATGGGTTTTTCCACCGATCGACAATAGATTTGTGGTCATCATTAGACTCCAAATTCTAGATATTTATTGAATTCAAATTCCACCATGTGCTGTGCTGTGATTTGAACCTGGGTCCCCAGAATGTTATCTGGGTCTCTGGATTTACAGTCCAGCAATACCATGAGGCCATTGCTTCCCTCTGGGATTAGGCATAGTCAGCATTGTTTTGTGCACAGGAAGTCATGTCTGACAAATCTTTTAGAGTTTTTCAAAAGGTAACCAAGAGAATAGATGAAGGTAGAGCAGTAGATGTTGTCTACATGACTTTAGTAAGGCCTTTGACAAGGTCCTGCATGGTAAGCTGGTCATGAAGGTTAGGTTGCATGGAATCCAGGAAGAGCTAGCAAATTAGATTCAAAATCGGCTTGATGGTAGGATGCAGAGGGTGATGGCTGAAAGTTGTTTCTCAGACTGGAGGCCTGTGACGAGGGTGTACCACAGGGGTCACTGCTGGGACCTTTGTTATTGACATAAATGATCTGGATGTGAATGTACAAGGCATGATTACTAAGTTTGTGGATGATACAAAATTAGGAATATTGTTGACAGCAAGGAAGGTTATCAAAATTACAGGGGGATTTTGATCAGATGGAGAAATGGGCTGAGGATTGGCAAATGCAGTTCAATACAGATAAGCGTGAGGTGTTGCATTTTGAAAAGTCAAACCAAGGTAGGACTTATACAATAAATGGTAAGGTCCTGAGAAGTGTTGTGGAGTAGAGGGACCGAAGAGTATGAGTACAGCGTTCGATGAAAATGGCGTCACAGGTGGACAGGGTGGTGAAGAAGGCATTTAGCATGCTGGCCTTCATCGGTCGAGGCATTGAGTGTTGGAGTTTGGACGTTATGTTACAGTTGTATAAGTCCTTGGTGAGGCTGCACTTGGTGTATTGTGTGCAGTTTTGGTCACTCTGTTATAGGAAAGACGTAGTTAAACTGGAAAGTGTGCAAAGAAGATTTACGAGGATGTTGCCGGGACTAGTAGGCCTGAGTTGTAGGGAGTTGGCCAGGATAAGACTTTATCCCTTGGCACATAGGAGAATGAGGTATGACCTTACTGTGATGTATAAAATCATGAGGGGCATAGATAGGATAAATGCATATAGTCTTTTTTGCAAGGATAGGGAATTGAAAACTATAGGACGTAGGTTTAAGGTGAGAGGGGATAAATTTAAGAAGGACCTGAGGGGCAACTTCTTCATGCAGAGAGTGGTGCGTATATGGAATGGGCTGCCACAGAAAGTGATTGAGCCAGATACAATAGCAATATTTAAAAAAAACATTTGGATAGATACATAGATGGGAAGAGTTTAGAGGAATTTGGAACAAATGCAGGCAATTGGAACTATCTGAGTGGGCACAACGGTCAGCATGGACCAGTTTGGGCTGGAGGGCCTGTTTCCATGCTGTATTACTCTGTGACTGTATTTCAGTTTATTCTTCTGGTCAAATACTTTCGAATTGCTAGCACTGAACCAGACCTGCATTGCTGCTGATAGTAAGAGTTTTACAAGTAATAAAAAAAAATACAGCAACTAAAGTGAGCGTTGGTCATCATCACAAGAGGGTGTTGGAGAAAAACGGAGCTGGATGATGCTTTGAGCAGACTTTTGAGTGTTACCACAATGGAGGCACAAATAACAAATAACATCTTAGAAATATATGTAATTCAGTAGGTGAATGGGAGAAGGAGAGGGTTCAGAAGAGATTTACCATGACGTTGCCAGGAGTAACAAAATAACAAAAAAGAAGTACAGCACAGGAACGGGCCCTTCAGCCCTCTAAGCTGATAGCATGCCCTAACTAAAATGGAAAAAGAACAAACCCTCTGCCCTTATTCAATCCATATCTATCTATTCCCCCGCTATTCATGTAACCATCTATATGCTTCTTAAATGTCATCAACGTGCCTGCTTCCACCAGCTCCTCTGGCAGCGTGTTTGAGGCACCTCCCACTCTCTGTGTGAAAAACTTACCTTGCTTATCTGCCTTAAACTTTCCCCCTCTCTCCTAGAACCTGTGTCCCCTTGTAATTGAAACTTCAACCCTGGGAAAAATCCTCTGACTCTCCACCCTATCTACGGCTCTTATAAATTTGTAGATCTCTATCAGGTCTCCTCTCAGCAGCTGTCTTTCCAGTAAAAACAATCCTAGTCTTTTTAACCTTTCCACATAGCCAAGGCCTGGAGACCAGGCAATATCCTGGTGAAAATCCTCTGTACTGTCTCCAAACATTCCACATTCTTCTGGTACTGTGGTGACCAAAACTGCACACGGTACTCAAAATGGAGCATAACAAGGATTTTATATAGCTGCAACATGGTTTGCCAACTCTTAATTAAAGCCCAGTGCAGGTTGGAAGAACAACACCACATTTTCCGCCTGGGGACCCTGCAGCCCTCCAGACTCAATATGAGCTCAGTAATTTTAGGGCCTAAACTATTCTATATCCAAACCCTCAACACCACACAACAGGCCTTGTTATCACATAGTCTGCCATTACACTACCTATTGCTGTCACTAACAGTCCCCATTAACCGCTATTAAGCCTCCTAGCCAGAACGTTATCACCTGCTTTGTCTATCCAAGTGCTCTTCTGTCTCTTTGGGCTCTATCCCCAACTCTCATTTACTCTTTTCTCCATCCCCCCACCCTATTTTCTGCATATAAGACCATAAGACATAGGAGTGGAAGTAAGGCCATTTGGCCCATTGAGTCCACTCTGCCATTCAATCATGGCTGATGGGCATTTCAACTCCACTTACCCGCACTCTCCCCATAGCCCTTAATTCCTTGCGAGATAAAGAATTTATAAACCAACATGTCATCAGACCCGAAACGTTAACTCTGATTTTTCTTCACAGATACTGCCAAATCTGGTGAGCTGTTCCAGCAACTTCTGTTTTTGTTCCTGATTTACAGCATCTATAGTTCTTTCGGTTTTTGTTTAGCACGGATGTTCAATTTCCATATCGACTCAGAGCACCGTGAAGAAAATGCTTTCCCAATCTTGCCAGTTGCCTGAGGCGTGATGACCCTTGGGTTAAACTCACTACCAGTCTAATTTCTTAATGAGAGAGCAGCCTGAAGGGACAATGGCAGCTTTAATTTTACTGCTCAGACACAACTTGACACTTCAGACACAGCCCAGTTGGCCACAACAACATTGTTCCCTCTCTGTTGATTTCACTTCCTTTCCTCACTCTCCACTCACAGCTACCATCTCTCTTATCTCTTCTTTCCCTCTCCTTCTCCACCATTCCCGAATCCAACCTATTCATCACTACTTATGAAAAGATTAGCTGCGAGCAGCCAGAATCCCTTGCGATTACCATTAACAGCTCCCTCAACTGCTGTTTCAGTGTTACTGCAGTTACCGTTACATTGGAAAATAAACCTGACCATTTTTTATTGATACTGCATATTGAAATTTGGAATATAACCTTTTTCCAACGTATGTTTTTTTTCATTTGTTTATGGGATGGAGACATGGCTGTAATGGACAGCATTTATTGCCAACCCTAATTGCTATCAAGAAGGTGATTGTGAGCTGTTTTCTTGAGTCACTGTAGTCGTTCTGGTGCAGGTGGACAGACCCACATTGCCATAAGGAAGAGAGTTGCAGGATTCTGACCTAACAACACTGAAAGTCCATATATTTCCAAGTCAGGATGGTGAGAGGCTTGGAGTGGAAGGTACAGGTGGTGGTCTTCCTGTTCATCATGTTCTCCTAGATGGTAGAGGGTGTAGATTTGGAAGATGCTGTCAAAATGTTACTGCAGTGCATCTTTTAGACAGTACATACTGCTGCTATTGAGCATCGGAGATGAACTGAGCGATTGATGAAGGCGATACCAATCAAGTGGGCCGCTTTGTCTTGGATGGTGTCAAGCTTCTTGAATGTTGCTAGTGCTGCACTCATCCAGGCTTTGGGGAGTCAGGAGTTGAGTTCTGCAGAATTTTCAGCTCAAGAAATAACTTCTTACAGTGCATTAAATATACATTTACTTGACAGTATCCAATGTGCCACCAAAAATACAAGAGATGGTGCAGGAATTGAAGCATTATTTTTATGTTTAATTGAATGCCACTGCTGATTTAAGTGTTCATTGTTTTGAAATGTTCTCCACCAGAGCAGCACAAAATTCACTTTGGATGGAGCAGTTTGTGTATGGTCTTTCTGTCAGTGGTGTCAGGCTGATGGCGTGTCTCATCCTTCATTCTTCTTTTACAGGTATTGACCTTTGATCGAGATGGAGTGAGTGGACATGCGAATCATATTGCTGTTTACTATGCAGTCAGGTAAATACCAAGTTATTCTTTTCGAGAGTTCCCACCATAACTAAGATCCATAAATATTCGGGTTAGAAAAAGGTCCTCTAGTATCTCTATATTTGCAGCTTAATAGTATCTACTAAAAATTGGTGAGACCAGCAATATTGTGATTTGAACTGGAGAGAAAGGTGATGCCAGTTATGAAAATGAGATCAAACAAAATCTAAACAGGAAATTGCATCACTTCAAAAAGCAAGAGCAATGATAGTTCTGCAACTACTCTGTTCCTATACATTTAAAGCATGTTTAGACTATAGCTTGACTAGTCAGAGTTGGACAAGATCTGACTGTTGAATCCTCCCATGATCTGACAGACTATCCAATCTTCACTTCAAATCATAGTAGTCCTATGATGTACACAGATCCTTGAAAGTTTACACCCAGGTTGACAGGGCTGTTAAGAAGGCATACAGTGTTTTAGCTTTTATTAATAGAGGGATCGAGTTCCGGAACCAAGAGGTTATGGTGAAGCTGTACAAAACTCTGGTGCGGCCACACTTGGAGTATTGCGTACAGTTCTGGTCACCGCATTATAAGAAGGATGCGGAAGCTTTGGAAAGGGTGCAGAGGAGATTTACTAGGATGTTGCCTGGTATGGAGGGAAGGTCTTACGAGGAAAGGCTGAGGGACTTGAGGCTGTTTTCATTAGAGAGAAGAAGGTTGAGAGGTGACTTAATTGAGACATATAAAATAATCAGAGGGTTAGATAGGATGGATGGGGAGAGCCTTTTTCCGAGGATGGTGATGGCGAGCACAAGGGGGCATAGCTTTAAATTGAGGGGTGAAAGATAGAGGACAGATGTCAGAGGTAGTTTCTTTACTCAGAGAGTAGGAAGGGAATGGAACGCTTTGCCTGCAACGGTAGTAGATTCGCCAGCTTTAAGTACATTTAAGTTGTCATTGGACGTACATGGAATAGTGTAGGTCAAATGGGCTTCAGATTGGTATGACAGGTCGGCACAACATCGAGGGCCGAAGGGTCTGTACTGTGCTGTAATGTTCTATGTTCTAAAAGAAGTTTCTCCTCAACTCTGTGCTAAATGGCCTACCTCTTATTTTTAATCTGTGTCCTCTGGTTCTGGACTCCCCCATCAACGGAAACATGCCTCCTGCCTCCAGATTTTCCAATCTCTTAATAATCTTCTACGTCTCAATCAGATCCTCTCTCATCCTCTTAAACTCAAGTGTATACAAGCCCAGTCCCTCCAATCTTTCAACGTATGATAGTCCCGCCATTCCGGGAATTGACCTCGTGAACCTACACTGCACTCCCTCAATACCCAGAATGTCCTTCCTCAAATTTGGAGACCAAAACTGCACACAATACTCCAGGTGCAGTCTCACCAGGGCCCTGTACAGCTGCAGAAGGACCTCGTTGCTCCTATACTCAATTCCTTTTGTTATGAAGGCCAGCATGCCATTTGCTTTCTTCACTGCCTGCTGTACCTACATGCTTGCTTTCGTTGACTGATGTACAAGAACACCGAGATCTCTCTGCTCATCTACACTACCAAGAATCTTACCATTAGCCCAGTACTTTGCATTCCTGTTACTCCTGCCAAAGTGCATCACCTCACACTTGTCTGCATTAAACTCCATTTGCCACCTCTCGGCCCAGCTCTGCAGCTTATCTATGTCTCTCTGTAACCTACAGCATCCTTCGTCACTATCCACAACTCCACCGACCTTAGTGTCGTCTGCAAATTTACTAACCCATCCTTCAATGCCCTCATCCAGGTCATTTATAAAAATAACGAACAGCAGTGGACCCAACACCGACCCTTGCGGTACACCACTAGTAACTGGTCTCCAGGATGAACATTTCCCATCAACTACCACCCTCTGTCTTCTTTCAGCAAGCCAATTTCCAATCCAAACTGCTATATCTCCCACAATCCCATTCCTCCGCATTTTGTACAATAGCCTACTGTGGGGAACCTTATCGAACGCCTTGCTGAAATCCATATACACCACATCAACCGGTTTACTCTCATCTATCCGTTTGGTCACCTTCTCAAAGAACTCAATAAGGTTTGTGAGGCACGACATACCCTTCACAAAACTGTGCTGACTATCCCTAATCAAATTATTCTTTTCGAGATGATTATAAATCCTATCTCTTATAACCTTTTCCAACACTTTACCAACAACTGAAGTAAGGCTCACTGGTCTATAATTACCAGGGTTGTCTCTACTCCCCTTCTTGAACAGGGGAACCACATTTGCTATCCTCCAATCTTCTGGCACTATTCCTGCAGACAATGACGACTTAAAGATCAATGCCAAAGGCTCGGCAATCTCCTGCCTGGCTTCCCAGAGGATCCTAGGATAAATCCCATCCGGCCCAAGGGACTTATCTATCTTCACGCTCTGTAGGATTTCTAATACCTCTTCCTTGTGAACCTCAATCCCACCTAGTCTAGCAGCCTGTATCTCAGTATTCTCCTCAACAACATTGTCGTTTTCTAAAGTGAATACTGTCAAAAAATATTAATTTAGTGCTTCCCCTATCTCCTCTGACTCCACACACAACTTCCCACTACTATCCTTGATTGGGCCTAATCTTACTCTCGTCATTCTTTTATTCCTTGTATACCTATAGAAAGCCTTAGGGTTTACCCTGATCCTATCCGCCAACAACTTCTCATGTCTCCTCCTGGCTCTTCTGAGCTCTCTCTTTAGGTCCATCCTGGCTACCTTGTAACCTTAAAGTGCCCTAACTGAGCCTTCACATCTCATCCTAACGTAAGCCTTCTTCTTCCTCTTGACCAGAGATTCCACTTCCTTCGTAAACCATGGCTCCCGCGCTCTACAGCTTCCTCCCGGCCTGACAGGTACATACTTATCTAGGACACACAGGATCTTTTCCTTGAATAAGCTCCACATTTCTAATGTGCCCATCCCCTGCAGTTTCCTTCCCCATCCTATGCTCCCTAAATCTTGCCTAATCTCATCGTAATTGCCTTTCCCCCAGTTATAACTCTTGCCCAGTGGTATACACCTATCCCTTTCCATCACTAAAGTAAACATAACAGAATTGTGATCGCTATCACCCAAGTGTTCACCTACTTCCAAATCTAATACCTGGCCGGGCTCATTACCCAGTACCAAATCTAATGTGGCTTCGACCCCTGTTGCCTGTCTATATTACTGTGTCAGGAAGCCCTCCTGCACACACTGGACAAAAACTGACCCATCTATAGTACTCGAACTATAGTCCTCCCAGTCAATATTTGGAAAGTTGAAGACCCCATGACAACTACCCTGTCTCTCTCACTCCTATCGAGAATCATCTTTGCTATCCTTTCCTCTACATATCTGGAACTATTCAGAGGCCTATAGAAAACTCCCAACAGGGTGACCTCTCCTTTCCTGTTTCTAACCTCAGCCCATACTACCTCAGTTGACGAGTCCCCAAACATCCTTTCTGCAACTGTAATACTATCCTTGACTAACAATGCCACACCTCCCCCTCTTTTACCATCTTCTCTGTTCTTACTGAAACATCCAAATCCCAGAACCTGCAACAACCATTCCTGTCCCTGCTCTATCCACGTCTCTGAAATGGTCACAACATCGAAGTCCCTATTTGTAATTGTTTGTTGCTGTGATCTGATTGGGTCATTTTGGAATGTGAAAGGTTGAACTCTTAGTGACCGTTTTCACTCAACAATGACATTTATGTTTGTTTATTCTTCTAGCTGCTGTCCTTGCTACAAGATAAGGGAGGCCCTTGTAATTAGTTTTTAAACCTTTCTTTCTAATTATGTTAAGTGATATATCAATGTCTTTCTATTCTTCAGAATCTATATCCATGATTGTCTTGAAGGGCACTACTAGTAGTATTATAACTGATTAGAGAAAATTTAAGAGAAACAGGCAATTGGTGTGAAATGTTCTGATCTTTACGAAAGCAAAGAATGTTGCACATCCCATCTAAATGAGAAAACAGATATCCATTGTCAGTTGTGCTGAGACCACATGAAGCAAGTGTGTCCCGCACTTTACAATTTCTGTTAAACACATACTGCAAAGCTTGTTGGGGCATTCATCGGCCATTTCATGGTGTTTTGTCATGGGCATCCGTAACAGTCCTTCTGGTGGCCTTTAGCCACATAATGGCCATGGGAACACCATTTAAATTATGAAGATGCTTGTTTTTATCTTCCCCACTTATCTGATGGTCAATATCTTCCTTTTACCTCACATCAATCCCTTAAGGCCCACAGGAATGTCAACACCAAATAATAATTCATTCATAACAAATGGTGGAAATGGGAGGTACCAAATTTGGATTGGAACCAGTTTTTGAAAGCAGAAGAGCTGTATCTTGCTGATTCCCACTTAACTCGGGTACCATTAATGTCCACCCAATATAACCCAGTCTCTGCAGAAGATTTTTTAGCTAAGTCATTAGGGATTCAATCTGGTGAGTGAGCCATTCTGCCACTTCAGATATATGGAAAGAATTGGACTCGGGGGACACCGCCCTTTGAATGTATGGTAATGTGTTAACAAGCCCAGCAACTAGAGACATTAGTGCATTTGGCATAAGAATGTAACATGTATATAAACATGTTAACATTCTGTGTCCAATTTATCATATGCCCATCTGTTCCCAGTGGGATCAAAATCAGAGGAGCCCACAGAGGAGTAGTGTTTTCATGCTTACTCTGCTGTCAGTGGTTTCTCAATTACAATTGTCATCACACAACCAAGCCACGTTCTGTTTCTCGAGGTCCTCAGAGTTATGTTATTTGTTGAAGTTCTGGGATCATGTTGCTAGAGGGCGTCTGGGATCTGTAAGAGAGAGAGGGATAGCATACCAGACCTACTGGTGCTGTTAGTTCTCATATGCTTTTAACTGAACCAGATGTCTCCATTTACCAATTACATTTTCATTAACAAGCGTGCTCCTGTTATCAGTTAATATTACCTCATGATGTCCATTTCATTTGAGGGGATAGGCTCCCTTGCGTGAGATTATTTTTTCCAGGACCTTTGACCTTGGGGCTGGGATCTCTATTTGCCTTGGGTGTCCCTTAGACTCCTAGTCCTTGACAAGCTGCTGGTCTTGTGCTTGGCCATAAAATATGTGTAAATGCTTACAGAGGGATTTCGTGTAATTCCAGACTTGTCCCTTACTATTGGTAAGTTCTGTTCCCTTCACGATCAGGTCCTGGAGGAGAGTCATTGCCCACCCTGCCATGAGTTCAAGTTGGTGGGTGGAGGTGGGGAGGCCGGGGGGCGCTAGTCCAGTAGCCCTCAAGGGCGTTGCTGTCTGGGCCATTAAAATGACTGGTGTGGATTGGATATGTTTAACTTCTCCTACCATTGCTTTAGTCAGGGCACTTTTCAGAGCTCTGTTCCCTCTTTCCACCATACTTGATCTTTGTGGGTGGTAGGGGATATGATACTTTTGTGTTATTCCCAAGAGTTTGCGTGCTTTTTTCAGGCATTTGCCTGTAAAATGGGTCTCTTGGGCTGAATCCAATTGTAGGGGAAGTCTCCGTCAGGGTATTATTTCTGTGGCAAGTATTCTTACTACTGTGTTTGCTGTACAGTCTTTTGTAGAGAAAGGCTGAACTGGTCAACCATAACAAAGCAGAATTTTTTATTCTGACTTTGTGGGAGTGGTCCTATAAAGCCCATTTGGATGTGTTCCAGTTATCCCTGTGAATGGGCCTGGTGGCTCATTTTGATCTTAATTCCTTGACCTGGTTCTGCCAGTGCACAATAGGTGCTTCTCTGACAAAATTTAGTTGTGTCTCTTACCATTCCTTTCCACCACCAGTAATTGGATGTCAGTTGTATCAATTTATTCCTGCCTACATGTGCTAATCTGTGATAAACATTCATAGGGTCTGTTGATAGAATGTGGGAGCTAACCACCTTATCTTCCTTCCTCCAAACATCATCTGCCCTTAACACCACCCCATCTTTAAACCATTCTGTTTTTTTTCTAAACTAGCCGCTGCATGCCACTTAAGGTGTTCCATTTGTCATCGTTGGCTTCTTGTTTTTTCACAATTCTGACTGTTATCACTCTCTGTTCTAAAGTTGCTTTTGCTGCACTGTCTGCATATTTGTTTCCTGTCTGTTCTGATGTTTGGATCTTTCTGTGCCCATTAATTTTAATTACTGCTGCCTCTTGTGGTTCAATAGCCACTTCCACTAGGTCCTTGACTGAAGCCTTGTGTTGAATTATACTACTACTACTCGAGGTGATATAACTTTGCCTTGCCCATGTCATCATGTAGTTGTGGACCACACCAAAGGTATACTCCTTGTTTCTGTAGATGTTGACCTTTTCTGCTTTTCCTAGCTGGAGGGCAGCAGTAAGTGCTTTTACTTCAACTACCGATGCAGAGTTACATCCATCTATCCTTTCTCCTGCCAAACTTTCCCCTTCTAAATTACCCATGGCTCACCCAGTACAGCCTCTCCATCATAATACTTCTGCGCTCCATCTACAAACATACAGTTTACATCTGGTTCCTTTAATAGCTCCTCCTTAACTTGACACTGTCTTTCTTCTCGCAGATACAGTCATGTGTCTGTCCTTCCTGATGCATATAGCTTATTGGGTTTTCTCTATTGTATTTAACCACTTCAACATGCTTATCTCCAGGCAACAGTATGGCATCACATTTGGCTTGCTAACTGTCTATAACACTTCTCAGTCTGCCATCTTCCACTAGGTGGGACTATACTGTGTGGGAATGTAATATCGCCCTTTTCAGTTGTGTCAAGGGGGAGGATGTTGTTGGTACCCATGTAGCACACTGGATGGTTTGAACACATGAATGTTGTCCCATCGTGACTGGGTCCATTTTGCCTGTATAGTATCCCATAAGTCAGAGCTTGTCTCCATGACTCTGTAGTATTACTGCAGATTGTCATAGCCATTGCTTTCACTGCAAGAAAGGTGAAAAGGCCTTTATAGGTCGGGGCCCCTAATGCTGCCGCAGAGGTAGTGTCTGTTTGATTTTGACAAAGGCCATCTCCTGCTCGGATCCCCATTCAATTTTCTCTGAACTAGCTTGCCAAATTTTGTAAGGTTTTGCAAAGGTCTGACTAGTTCATTTTAATTTTCTACAAAGTTCTTACAATAATTAAATAATCCTAAGACTTATCTGACCCCTTTAATAGTAACTGTTTATTTTCATTTTCAATACTGCAGTTGTAATTTCCGGTGGAATGCTATGGTTGCCTTGCGTCACTACCTGTCCTAGGCACAGCACTCGTGCCTTCTTCGCGTTTATTTTTAGTCTGGAAGCTTTGATTGTTTTTAACACTTTCAGTACTGTCTTGTAGTGTTTTTCCTCACTCATAGATGCAATCAGAACGTAATCTACGTATTATAATATTACACAGTCTGTTCTGGGGACTTATTGCCATCACTCCTGTCAATGCCTGATGGAATATAGCAGGGCTATTGTGATAGTTTTATCCTAGTGTACTGTCTGTTGCCTACTGTAAAGGCAAATTTATTTTGGTGTTTGGGGTCTATAGGCACTTCCCAGAACTGTAAAGATCATGGCTTCTGACCCCATATTGCTCATTACAGTGTTGAGATCTGCCACTATAAGCACCGTCCTATCTGCGTATTTGTTTAGGCTGGTATATTCAATTGTCAGTCTGTCTGATCTGTCAGGTTCTTTTACTGGCCAAATTGGAGAGTTGGTAGTGGAATGGATTTCTTTCACTGTTCCCTGTTTCTACAAATCTTTCACAATCTTCCTAACTGTCTCAATGGCCTCAGGTCTAATTGGGTATTGTTTTTTAGGTGGCTGTATGTCCCCAAGTATCTGGATTGGTTTTATATCTAATCGCCCACATTCTGTTTTGGTTGCCCATTATGTGGGGTACATCATTGGCAACTTATGATTAGGGTTCTCGGGATCCCATTCCTCACCTACCATCCCTTCCAGAAGATCATCAGATGCCATTTCCGCCACCTCCAGCAAAATGCCACCATCAGACACATATTCCCCTCCCCTCCCTTGTCTGCCTTCCACAGGGACCATTCCCTCCGGTACACCCTGGTCCATATCTCTTCCACCCCCAGCACCTCCCCAAAGCCCTGCGGCACCTTCCCCTGTAACTGGCGAAGGTGCAACACCTGCCCATTTACCTCCTTCCTCCCCAGTATCCAAGGGTCCAAACATACCTTACAGGTGAAGCAACACTTCACCTGCACTTCCAAGAATCTAGTCTACTGCATTTGCTGCCCGCAATGTGGTTTCCTCTACACTGGGGAAACAAAGCGTAGTCTTGTCGATTGCTTCGCAGAAAAGACCCTGAACTATCTGTTGCCTGCCACCTCAAGCACCACCCTGCTCCCTGGCCAATACCTCTGTCTCCGGCTTGCTACAGTGTTCCAGTGAAGCTCAGCGCAAGCTGGAGGAACAACACCTCATTTTCCACTTAGGGACCCTACAGCTCTCCGGACTCAATATTGAGTTCAATAATTTTAGGGCCTAAACTCCCCCATGTCCCAGCCCCACACTGCACACAGCAGGCCTTGTTACCACATAGCCTGCCACTACACACCCCCCATTGTTAGCCTCGAACAGTCCCCATTAACAACCATTCACCCTCCCAGCCTGATCGTTAGCAACTCCTTTGCCTGTCCAACTGTCTTTCTCTCTCTTTGGGCTCTACCCTATCATTGACTCTCGACCCCACCTGCCTCCCCATTTTCTGCATATAAACTGACGTTTTCCCAGTCACCATGAGTTCTGAGGAAGGGTCACCGGACCCAAAACATTAACTGTTTCTACTCCACAGGTGCTGCCTGACCTGCTGAGCTTTTCCAGCAACTTTGTTTTTGTTACCATTCCCACACTATTGTGGCGGCACAAATATGAGTAAGGAAGCATGCAATCCTTTGCTTTCTAAATCTAAACTGGTGAGTCCTTTTAATTTTGGCTTTTAACACATCAATTATGGCTCTAAATTGTTCAAGAAAATCAATTCCCAGTACACTAGCTTCAATATTTTTACACACACGTGCGAGCATTAATTACACAGTCAGCAATTCTTACTGCAGCCAGTTGGCTGTGTGTGGCTGGCTGAGTCCGACCACTCACACCCTATACTTTCACAGTTTTATTTGTTAACGGGAAATCCAAATCTGCAATAGAGATAGAGGCTCCAATATCTACTAACGTGCTGCACTGCCAGCCCCAAAACAGTGTGTGTCAATATATATCCGGTTATCCTTTTCCCTAACTATGAGGGATGCTACTCGTCACTTTGCTGAAATTCATCTGCAGTTAATTATATTACAGTCTATTTCCTACTGTTGGCATTGGCAATTGGCTCATTCTGCGTCTGTCCAACAATGCTTGTAATTTTCCCATTTCCAGTCAGGCCACCAGACTGAGGCGAACTAAATATCGTCCACGCATTTTTTGGTTAATCTATTTACATAATTTGCTCTAAAGTTCATTATTTTTTAAGATTCAAGTTCTGAAATTTGCGTTTGTTTTTAATCCTCCAGTTCTCTATCCACAGATTATTTCACCCAGTGGCAGTAAAATATCATCAACCATCGACTCAAAATTTCTGAAAAATAAAAAGCATCCCTCCATTCCATGTCAAGCAGGATGGGTTAATTAATATTGATCTAATACGGATTTCAAAGCAGTGGGGCGTAAACTCCTGCACAAAATTATATCATCAGACTCTCGCCCTCCAGCAAGAAAGTAAGAGTGTTATGCTTTAGCAAAGGAAAAGCCCATCTCCTTTGTTAAACTCTTTTTTTAAAACTCCTTGCCCACAGAGAATTTCATTTTCAATATTCTAATGTCACTATCGCTTGGATATTTTAACACCAAAGTACATTTACACTGAGTAAATCTGAACATTCAGAACTAAAGACCCACTCATGTTAAAACATTATTTGGAAGTTTACTCTGTCCAGAAAATGAAATTTCAAATATGATGATCTGAACACAAAATTCCTGGAGTTTAAAATTTACCCAGACCTCTTTCCTCCATCCAAACACAACACAGATAGTATGTTACCTTGAGGAAGAATGAGATAAGTTGGGTCTACTTGTTTTACTTGATTTTTCCTTCCAATTAATTTTAATCAACTATGACTAATTCCAAAAAGTAGGTTTTTACCATGCTTTAAGATACAAATTCTAAATCAACATTTCATAGTAGTTTTTTCTTTACATGACCATGACTCATCCCTCAAAGAGATCTCACCTTAACCATACTTATTTCAAACTGATGCAGACACAAACACTATAACTTCAAATGATCATTCGTTGCCAAAATACAAAATAAACTTGAAAGATCCCCAGATCTTGAGGTCCAGAGAACAAAAACACACAAATTATACAAGACAACATATAACAACCAAGGAACGACATTTGAGAAGCATTAAATTTCAGGAGAGAAGCAGAGTTCAGGCAAGTAGTACTTTATCAAGCATTGATTGGTACAATGCAAGGAGAGGCAAAGACCACCCTGTATCTAGGCTTGACATGAGGGTTCAATTGCCCCATTAATCTTCAGCTCCGGTCGGAAGAAAAGTCAATGACACTCTAATTTAAAATACAAGTAAATTGTGTTCTTTACATTTTCTCGTAACTTTAGTATAGTGGCACATACTCCCTCCCTCGATGTACTATTTGTTAATTCATGTTGGGATGTCCAACTATGATTGGATTTTTAGAACATCACTCAATATTGGTAATTGCTTGTTGCTGTGATCTGATTGGGTCTTCTTGGTCTGTGAGAAGTTGAACTCTTAGTGCCATTATATCGCAACTATGTGTTTGGTTGTTCTTCTAGCCGCTGTCGTTGCTACGATATATGGGAGGCCCCTCGTAATTAGTTTATAAACCTTTCTTCCTAATTGTTTTTTTATATATAAAACTTCCTATAACACTTCAGAATCTATATGATTATCTTGAAGAATCTTAAGTAATTAAAACCTACTGGTATTATTATAACTATTTGATTGTAGAAAATTTAAGAGAAAAAACTAATTGGTGTGAAATGTTCTGGTCTTTAGGGGAGCAAAGAATGGTACACATCCAATCTTAGTGAGAAAACAGACAGCCTTTGTCATCTATGCTGAGACCGCATGAAACAATTGTGTCCTGCACTTTACAATTTCTGTTAAACGTACTGCAAAGCTTGTTGGAGCTTACATCAGCCATTTTATGCTGTTCTGTCATGGGCAGTGCTAACATCCATCCTGGCATTCTGTAGAGCAATTCAGTAAGTCTTATTTTCTGCTGTCTCTCTATGACTCTGCATTAGGCAATTTATATCTGTCAGCAGGTACTTGTCCTGGTTTTATATCAGAAAGCGCATTACGTGGAAGGTCATTTGTACTTTGCTGCTGCCAGTGTAATTTTTAATCAGGTAGAAAGACCATTTAGCTTGATGACCATATGACAGATCATACTAAAGTGGTTCAGGATCAAAGTGCGTTATTCAAAGCCCTGACATTTTTTGAAGAGGATCAAGAAAGGCATTGTAAGATGCACAAACAGCGCATTGTCGGCACAACATCGAGGGCCAAAGGGCCTGTACTGTGCTGTAATGTTCTGTTGACATGGAGGAAGCAATCTACATGGAGTTAAATCCAGAGTATTACCACTTGGTCTGCTGGCAGGTTCAGTTTGAGATAGGACAACATATTATCAAATGCTGGAGCTAAACGTCTCTTTGCCAATAAGCTGGACAAGATAGATGATCACAATATCAAAAAAATAAACCAGCTAGTGCAGTCAGCCAGACCTACTACATCCTTTTCATGGACTCACTGAAGAACTTGGAAGAAATTTCCAGTGAAGCACAGGTCGACAACTTTCACATTCGCTGGTTGTATAGCAAGATAATTCAAAGAACACAGAACAACGAAAATTACAGCAGAGGAACAAGAGCTTCGGCCCTCCAAGCCTGCACCGATGGAGATCCTCTGTCTAAACCTGTCACCTATTTTCTAAGAGTCTGTATCCCTTTGCTCCCTGTCCAGATACATCTCAAAAGACACTATAGTATCTACGTCTACCATCTCCACTGGCAACGCATTCCAGGCACTCACCACCCTCTGCGTAAAGAACTTTCCACGCATATCTCCCAGTAACTTTCCTCCTCTCACTTTGAAGTCATGACCCCTAGAAATTGAGTCCCCCACTCTGGGGGGGAAAAAGCTTCTTGCTCTCCACCTTGTCTATACCCCTCATGATTGTGGAGACCTCAATCAGATCCCCCCCTCTAGCTTCATCTTTCTAATGAAAATAATCCTAATCTACTCAACCTTTCCTCATAGCTAGTGCCCTCCATACCAGGCAACATCCTGGTGAACCTCCTCTGCACGCTCTCCAAAGCATCCACATCCTTTTGGTAATGTGGTGACCCGAACTGTACACAGTACTCCAAATGTGGCCGAACCAAAGTCTTATACAACTGTAACATGACCTGCCAACTCTTGTACTCAATACCCCGCCCAATGAAGGAAAGCATGCCGTATGCCTTCTTGACCACCCTATTGACCTGCATTGCCACCTTCAGGGAACAATGGACCTGAACACCCAGATCTCTCTGTACATGAATTTTCCCCAGGACTTTTCCATTTACTGTACAGTTTGCTCTTGAATTAGATCTTCCAATGCGCATCACCTCGCATTTGCCCAGGTTGATCTCCGTCTGCCATTTATCTGCCCACCTCTCCAGTCTATCTGTATTCTGCTGTAATCTTTGACAATCCCCTTCACTATCTGCTACTCCACCAGTCTTCATGTCTTCTTCCAAATCATTTATGTATATCACAAACAACAGTGGTCCCAGCACAGATCCCTGTGGAACACGAGATAATGGGAACTGCAGATGCTGGAGAATTCCAAGATAATAAAATGTGAGGCTGGATGAACACAGCAGGCCAAGCAGCATCTCAGGAGCACAAAAGCTGACGTTTCGGGCGTAGACCCTTCATCAGAGAGGGGGATGGGGAGAGGGAACTGGAATAAATAGGGAGAGAGGGGGAGGCGGACCGAAGATGGAGAGTAAAGAAGATAGGTGGAGAGAGTTTAGGTGGGGAGGTAGGGAGGGGATAGGTCGGTCCAGGGAAGACGGACAGGTCAAGAAGGTGGGATGAGGTTAGTAGGTAGCTGGGGGTGCACTGGTCACAGGTCTCCAATTTGAGAAACCCCCTTCCACTACTACTCTCTGTCTCCTGTTGCCTAGCCAGTTTTTTTATCCATCTAGCTAGCACACCCTGGACCCCATGCGACTTCACTTTCTCCATCAGCCTGCCATGGGGAACCTTATCAAATGCCTTACTGAAGCCCATGTATATGACATCTACAGCCTTTCCCTCATCAATCAACTTTGTGATATCCTCAAAGAATTCTATTAAGTTGGTAAGACATGACCTTCCCTGCACAAAACCATGTTGCCTATCACTGATAAGCCCATTTTCTTCCAAATGGGAATAGATCCTATCCTTCAGTATCTTCTCCAGCAGCTTACTCTACCACTGACGTCAGGCTCTCCGGTCGATAATTGCCTGGATTATCCCTGCTACCTTTCTTAAACAAGGGGACAACATTCACAATTCTCCAGTCCTCTGGGACCTTACCCATGTTTAAGGATGCTGCAAAGCCATCTGTTAAGGCCCCGGCTATTTCCTCTCTCGCTTCCCTCAATAACCTGGGATAGATCCCATCTGGACCTAGGGACTTACCAACCTTTTAGGATACCCAACACCTCCTCCCTCCTTATGCCAACTTGCCCTAGAGCAATCAAACATCCAGCCCTAACCTCAACCTCCATCATGTCCCTCTCCTTGGTGAATGCTGATGTAAAGTACTCGTTAAGGATGTCACCAATTTTCTCTGTCTCAATGCATAACTTTCCTTCTTTGTCCTTAAGTGGGCCAATCCTTTCTCTAGTTAACCTCTTGCTCTTTATAGATGAATAAAAGGCTTTGGGATTTTCCTTAACCATGTTTGCTAAAGATATCTCATTTCCCCTTTTAGCCCTCTTAATTTCTCATTTCAGATTGATCGTAGTTCCCCGATATTCATCCAAAGCTTCGTCTGCCTTCAATCGCCTAGACCTTATCTATGCTTCATTTTTCCTCTTAGCTAGTCTCACAATTTCACCTGTCATCCATGGTTTCCTAATCTTGCCATTTCCATCCCTCATTTTCACAGGAACATGTCTCTCCTGCAACCTCTCTTTAAAAGCCTCATATATCAAATGTGGATTTACCTTCAAACAGTTTCTCCCAATCTACATTCCCCAGATCCTGCCGAATTTTGGTATAGTTGGCCTTCCCCCAGTTTAGAAGTCTTCCTTTAGAACCATCCTCATCTTTGTCCATGAGTATTGTAAAATTTACGGAATTGTGGTCACTATTTCCAAAGTAGTCCCCTACTGTAATTTCAACCGCCTGGCCGGGCTCATTCCCCAACACCAGGTCCAGTATGGCCCCTTCCTGACTTGGACTACATACATACTGCTTTAGAAGACCCTCCTGGATGTTCCTTACAAATTCTGCTCCATCTTGACCCCTAACATTAAGTGAATCCCAGTCAATGTTGGAAAAATTAAAATCTCCCATCACCACCATGCTGTTGTTCCTGTACCTTTCCATAATCTGTTTATATATTTTTATCTCTATCTCACGCTTGCTGTTGGGAGACCTGTCATATAGCCCCAACATTGTTACTGCACCCTATTTCTGAGTTTTGCCCATACTGCATCACTGCTCGAGTCCTCCATAGTGCCCTCCTTCAGTACACCTGTGACCAGTAGTCTCTGACCAGTAATGCAACTCCTCCACCTCTTTTCCCTCCCTCTCTATCCAGCCTGAAGCATCGACATCCTGGGACATCTAGTTGCCAATCATGCCCTTCCCTCAACCAAGTCTCAGTAATAGCAATAACATCATACTCCCAGGTACTGATCCAAGCCCTAAGTTCATCTGCCTTATCTACCACACTTCTCGCATTCAGACAAATGCACCTTAGACCACCTGTTCCTTTGTGTTCATCATCTGTTCCCTGCCTACTCTTCCCTTTAGTCACGCTGACTTTGTTATCTAGTTCCCTACTGGCTTTAGTTACTATCTCCTTTCTGTCCAATAACCTGTCCAATATCTGGTTTCGATCCCCCTGCCACATTAGTTTAAGCATTAGCAAAAGCACCCCCAATGACTTTGGTTCCAGTCTGGCCCAGGTATAGACCATCCAATTCATAATAGCCCCACCTCCCCCAGAACCGGTCCCAATGCCCCAAAAATCGGAACCCCTCCCTCCTGCGCCATCTCTCAAGCCACGCATTCATCCTGGCTATTCTTTCATTTCTACTCTGACTAGCACGTGGCACTGGTCACAATCCTGAGATTGCTACCTTTGAGGTCCTAATTTTTAAACTTGGCTCCTAACTCTCTAAATTCTGCTTGTAGGACCTCATTCCGTTTTCTACCGCTATCATTGGTGCCTATATGCATCACGACACCTGGCTGTTCGCCCTCCCTCTTCAGAATGTTCTGCAGCCGATCTGAGACATCCCTGACCCGTGCACCTGGGAGGCAACATACCATTTGGGAGTCTCATTTTTGACCACAGAAACACCTATCAACTCCCCTTACAATTGAATTCCCAGTGACTATAGCCCTTCCACTCTTTTTCCCACCCTTCTGTACAGCAGAGCCAGCCATGGTGCCGTGAACCTGGCTACTGCTGCCTTCCCCTGGTGAGCCATCTCCCCCAGCAGTATCCAAAATGGTATAGCTGTTTTGGAGGGAGATGACCGCAGGGGACACCTGCACTGCCTTCCTGCTTTTTTTTTCTGCCTTTTGGTCACCCATTCCCTTTCTCCCTCAGTAATCCTAATCTGTGGTGTGATCAATTCGCTAAGTGTGCTATCCATGACCCCCTCAGCATTGCGTATGCTCCAAAGTGAGTCCATCTGCAGCTCCAGAGCCGTCACGTGGTCTAACAAGAGCTGCAGCTGGACACACTCCCTGCACGTGAAGGAGTCAGGGTCATCAGCCTTGTCCCTGAGCTCCCACATTGAGCATGAGGAGCATAACAGGGTCTGAGATCTCCTGCCGTTTATACTCTTCAATTTAACTTAGATAAATGAAAAAGGAACGAGAAAAGTTTTTACCACTCACACGATATTAAAAAACATAGAAAAAGCCTTACCTTATCTACACACCATTCCTTAATTCATACATGGGATGAGGGAATTGCTTATTGCCCAGAGGGCAGTTTGAGTCAACCACATTGCTGTGGGGCTAGAATCACGTGTAGGACAGACCAAGTAAGGATGGCAGTTTCCTTCCCTAAAGGACATTAGTGAACCAGATGGGTTTTCCGACAATCGACAATAGATTCATGGTCATTGTTAGACTTCTAATTTCCAGATATCTCATTTCAATATTTATTAAAATCAGATTCCACCATCTGCCATGGCAGGATTTGAATTCGTGTTCCCAGGTTAACTGGATCCCTGGATTAACTGTCCAGTGATATTTCTGCTAGGCCATTGCCTCCCCTTTTCCGACCAGAAGCTGCAGCCCACCAACCTGTAGTAATAGATGGAGTGTTACCACTTTGTGTTAGATTACTGTGAGAGGCAGCCTGAGAATATCACAGTGATGGAGCTTGAGCTGGAACTCTGTTGAGATGGTCACCCTGTTGCTGGCAAGGATGGAGAAATTAAAGGCTAAATTTATGGCATTTTCCTGAGAACAGACCCCCTTTAAAGACCTGCTTCATTTCTGTATCGCAGTGGCTATACTTTCCTTTGTAATAAACCTACCCAACGTGCTCGAAAAGAAAGCAAGTCTGACTTTGATACAAAATTTTTATCTAATCAATAATGTTCTGTCATTGCACTGCAGCAGATGTAAATGTTGATACGTAGATACATAGATAAATAATTGTGGTACTTTTATAATTACAGTCCTCAAGTTGACTAGGAGACTTGTGTGTTTAAGAACAGACTCCTTTGCCGGCTATGAATGTCAGTGACTTGGGTGGAATGATTATATTGTATGACGGGGTATGAGGGGCATTATGTGTTATGAGGTCATAGACTTCTTAGAATCCCTACAGTGTGGAAACAGACCCTTCAGCCCAACAAGTCCACACCAACCCTCAGAGCATCCCACCCAGACCCATCCCCCTATAACCCACCTAATCTACACATCATTGAGCACTACGGGCAATTTCCCATGGCTAATCCTCCTAGTCTCCACATCTTTGAACTGTGAGAGGAAGCTGGAGCACCTGGAGGAAACCCATGTGGACACGGGGAGAATGTGCAAACCTCACATAGACAATTGGCCAAGGGTGGAATCGAACCCAGGTCACTGGCACTCTGAGGCAGCAGTGCTAACCAATGACCCACTGTGCCGCCCCATGTAGAAGAAGGCGCTGGTGTAGGGAATCTTGTTGAATGGCAGACTGGTTTGGAGGGTCAACTGTACAGCTCTGTTTCCTGTATCTTGTATTTCACGTTACTGTTTGACAGGAATCTTTGGCCCCAAACTGAACAGCGAACTCCAACAAAATTTTAACTTGAGGACTTTCATACATATATGAGGAGCAAGAGGGTAGTTAGGAAAAAAGTAGGCCCAGCTAAGGACAAAGGAGGAAATTTATGCCTAGAGCCAGAGTGAGTGGGTGACATCCTTAACGAGTGCTTCACATCAGATAAAGACATGGATAACGGTCAGATTAGGGAGGGGTATATTGATACTAAAGCATGTTGAATGTTAGATAAATCCCCAGGACCTGATGGGCTCTAGCTCTCAAAATACTGAGGGAGGGGATTGCTGTGTCCTTGACAGAGATGTTTGTGTCCTTTTTAGCCACAGGCAAGGTCCCAGAAGACTGGAGAAAAGCCAGTGTTGTTCCTTTGTTCAAGAAGGGCAACGGGGATAATCCACAAAATTATAGGCTGGTGAGCCTCATATCATTGGTCGGGAAATTACTGGAGATTATTAGGGACAGGATTTACTTGCATTTGCTTTACAGAGAGCAGTAAGGGAATGGAATGCTTTGCCTGCAACAGTTGTAGATTCACCAACTTTAGGTACATTTAAGTCGTCATTGGACAAGCATATGGACAAGCATGGAATATAGTGTAGGTTAGATGGGCTTCAGATCGGTATGACAGGTCGGCACACCATCGAGGGCCGAAGGGCCTGTACTGTGCTGTAATGTTCTATTTTCTATTTATTGCCCATCGCTAAATGTCCAGAGGGCAGATAAGAGGCAACCTCATTGCTGTGGGTCTAGAGTCACATGTAGGCCAGACCAGGTAAGGGTGGCAGTTTCCTTTCTTAAAGGACATTAGTGAACCTGATGGGTTTTCCCTAACAATTGACAATGGATTCATGGTCATCGTTAGACTCTTAATTCCAGATATTTATTGAAATCATATTCCGCCTTCTGCCATGGCAGGATTTGAACCCCAGTCCCCAGAACATTACCTGGATCTCTGGATTAACAGTCTGGCAATATTAATACTAGATTATTGCCTAGGTCTTTAATAGTCTTCACTAATGTCCTTTAGGAAAGGAAACTACCATCCTTACCTAGCCTGGCCTACATGTGACTCCAGACCCACAGCAATGTGGTTAACTCTTAACTGCCCTCTGGGCAATTAGGGGTGGGCAATCAATGCTGCCTGGTCAGCAACGCCCTCATCCTGTAAATGAAAAAAAACTTCAGTAATGACCTTGTAAGTTTTTGGCAAAGTCTGTCATAACAGGTTGGTCCAGAAGATTAAGTCACATGGGACCCACAGTGCATTGGTAAATTGGATACAAAATTGGCTTGATTATAGAAGACAGTAGGTACTTAAAACATAGAACATAGAACAATGCAGCGCAGAACAGACCCTTCGGCCGCCGATGTAGTGCCAACCTGTGAACTAATCTAAGCGCCTCCCCTTACACTATCCCATCATTATCCATATGCCTATCCAAGGACTGTTTAAATGCCCCTAATGTGGCTGAGTTAACTACATTGGCAGGCAGGGCGTGTTCCCTTGGCGTACTTGTGGAGGCGCGTTTTTCTGAGGGGAGGTCTTTGACCAGTGGTGTTCTGCAAGAATCAGTGCTGGGACTACTGATACTTGTTTGTAATATATATAAATGACCTGGATGTAAATGTAGGTGATTTGATTGGTTAGGTTGCTATGATACAAAAATTGGTGGAGTTGTAGATACTGAGGAAGGTTGTCAAAGAATACAGCAGGATATAGAAAGAATGGAAACTTGAATGGAGAAATGGCAGATGGGGTTTAATCTGGACAAGTGTGAAGTGATGCATTTGGGAAGTCAAATGTAAAACGAAAGTATACAGGAAATGGTAGGTCACTTAGGAGTATTGATATACAGAGGGATCTTGGGGTGCAAGTCCACAGCTTCCTGAATGTGGCAATTCAAGTGAATAAAATGGTAAAGAAGGTGTACAGAATGCTTGCCTTCATCAGTCAGTGCACTGAGTGCAAAAGTTGCCATGTTATATTGCAGCTGTATAAACTTAGTTCAGCCACATTTGGAGTATTGTGCGCAGTTCTGGTCACCACACCATGCAAAAGGATGGTAGACACTTCGGGGAGAATGCAGAAATGGGGGTGACTACATAAAATTAAGTGAAGCTTGGGTAGGGTGAATCTTTTTCCCAGGTGGAACTGTCAAATACCAGTCTACACGGATTTAAAGTGAGAAGGGAAATGTTTAAAGGAGATTTGCAAGGAAAGTTTTTTACATAGAGGATGGTAGATGTCTGGAATGCAATGCCAGGGAAGGTTGCAGAAGCAGGTATCTTAGCAACGTTTAAGATGCATTTAGACAAACATGAAAACAGGCAGGGATACAGACCATGAGCAGATAGATAGAGTTAGTTTAAACAGCATCATGGAGTAAATGTAGTGGGCTGAAAGTCCTGTTCTTGTGCTGTACGGTTCTATGCTCTATGACTGTTGGCTCCAATTTACCAATGTTACAAGGTCACGGGGCGCTGTATGATAATGAAGCTAAATAAGTGGGACGCTGGAATTGTTGCTATTGCCTTTAATTGATAGTTAAGAGACTTTACTGAAAACAAAAAACTGACGGAGACCACAGCAGATCGGGGGCATCCATGGAGAGAAAGCAAGCTAATGTTTTGCTTCTAGATAACTCTAGATGATCAGAGTTCCAGCAAAACACTGCCACCACCAAACATTATCTTCCCCCTCACTTCCCCCATCTGCATTTCGCAGGGATCGTTCCCTCCGGGACACCGTAGTCCATCCCTCAACCACCAACACCACCCACCCTTCCCACGGCTCCTTCCCATGTAACCACAGAAGGTGCAACACTTGCTCCTTCACCTGCTCACGATCCAAGTGCCTAAGCAGTCTTTGCAGGTGAAGCAGCATTTTACCTGCACCTTTTCCAAATCTTGTGTCTTGTATTTGCTGCACCCAATGTGGCCTACTGTACGTTGGAGAAACCAATTGCAGGCTGGGTGACTGCGTTGCAGAACACCTCTGGTCTGTGTGCAAGCATGACCCCAACCTTCCTGTAGCCAATTATTTTAACACAGCGTCCTGTTCATATGCCCCCTTCTCTGTCCTCAGCATGCTGCAATATTCCAGTGAATCACAGCGTAAACTGGAGGAACAACATCTCAAGTTCAGACTAGACACCTTACATTCTGGACTTCATATTCAACATAGAACATAGAACAGTACAGACCCTTCAGCCCATGATGTTGTGCCGAACTTTTACCGTAATCCTAAAGTCTAACTAAACTCCACCCCTACCTTATACAATCATCCATATGTCTATCTAATAGCCACTTAAATGCCCCTAATGAGGCCGACTCCGCTACCCTCTCCGGCAATGTATTCCATGTCCGACCACTCTTTGAGTAAAGAACCTACCTCTGTCGTCTTCCCTGTATATCCCTCCACTCACTTTAAAACTATGCCCCCTCGTAATAGCTTTTTTATTTCTTGTTCCTGACCTCGACCCAAACTGATTCTGCAGACATATCATTCTTGAACTGCCTTTCAGTAGCTGCTATACTAGCCCTGACTAGCAGTGCCACTCCACTGTCTGAGTGCTTTCAGACATATTGCAGTAAAAGTCTTAAAATGTGAAAACTCATTATATTATTGTTTTCTGAAAAACTTACTAGTAATATTAAAACACCCATTAGATTAATGGGATAGTGGCAGTCTGGTTACAAAATCAGCTCAGAGATAGAGAAAGCAGGGTGTAGCGGTGAACTGTTGTTCATCAGATTGAATACAGATGTGCAGTTTGTTTTGGCTCTTTTTGACATTTAAAACTTGAACTGAGGCATAATTGTTTCAGGATTTGGGACCTATTTGCCCTTGAAGTGACTGGCTGTGAGGGCATTTCAGAGGGCATGCAATTGGAGTCACAGGTTAGACTGGATATCAGATTTCTTTTCATTAAGAAAGGACTAAATGGACACTTGTTTAAGAGGTAGCAGAGATCAAATTGACAGAATGATCTGCAAAATTCTGATTTCAATGTTTCTGTTGTATGTTCACAGGAAACTTTATTCAAAGAAGAAACTGCCCAATGGTAAGAGAAATGTTTGTCTCATATATCCATCAAAGTGAGACTTTATTGAAACATCGGCAGTCAACCTTCCTCGGTGTTTCCTAATTATTGTACAGTTTCCACATGTAGTTTCAGTGAGTAATCAGTCATCAGTCACCTATGATTTTCCCAAAAGCTCTCCGCTAAAATATTTTGCTTATTTCTAGAAAATCTGTAATATTTCAAGGCCAAAGCAGTACATCCTGAGAGTGTAATCTTCCAAGCAATGGGTCAAATGCATCTTTTTAATCTAATATTAGTTACAACACTCATATCACATCAGCACTGTTGGATGCTAAATCAATATGATCACTTAAAAAAATATGAACTTTAGGTGATTGGATTGAAGTAGTTCATTTGTGTCGCAAACAAAAACAAGTTGCTGAAAAAACTCAGCAGTCTGGCGGCATCTGTGAAAAGAAATCAAAGTTATCTTTTTAGGTCCGGCGACCCTTCCTCAGAACCTGACCCGAAACATTAACTATGATTTATCTTCACGGATGTTGCCAAACCTACTGAGTTTTTTCAGCAACTTCTGTTTTTGTTTCTGATTTATAGCATCTGCAGTTCTTTCAGCTTTTAATTCATTTGTGTCTTGCTTTACCCACTGTTCAATAGATTTCAGTATTTTACTACTAGTTGCACAGTAACCAGAAGACCAATCCTGTGGTCTGAACTCACCAGCCATGAACTATCCTGAGCCTCATTGACTCCTACATTTTTAGAGTTGTTTTAAATTAAATGTGAAGTTGGATGAGAACTATACGGCAAAGTTTCTGGTTTTCCAGTCAAATTAGTTGCTGACAACTACATAACCCATAATACCATATCAGTCAAACAAAACAAACATCTTAACCATATTTCAAAGGTAAAGCAAAACATTCTGAATGTGATCTATTTACAGAGGTGTGTGTCTTTGGTGAGACTGACCTTCTTCACAAGTTTTCCTCCCACCCTGAGGACATTGACTGATTCAGCATTGCATCAGAGCTCAACTCTGCTCCAAATATTAGTGACATTGTGGTCAGGCCCTGCTGACTGGAGATGGAGCCTTGTATTGTAGAAGCCATCACTGAGGAGGCAAGACCCACAAATGAGCAGAGCAGTTTCTTCACCAATGTGCTCGCCATTCATTTGAAATATTTCTGTTCCTTTCCAGAGTGCCAAATTCTTGTACTCCAATCCGTAAATATTCTCCGCAAATACATCTCCATCCTTGACCTGCCGATTAGCTGGATGAAGCCCCATCATGTGATGTATGTATTAGACAGCTGGGGATATCAACAGGCCAAGGTAAATGGAAGTAACAATGTATACTGCTTGAGTCAGTGATAATGGGAACTGCAGATGCTGGAGAATCCAAGATAATGGAATGTGAGGCTGGATGAACACAGCAGGCCCAGCAGCATCTCAGGAGCACAAAAGCTGACGTTTTGGGCCTAGACCCTTCATCAGAGAGGGGGATGGGGTGAGGGTTCTGGAATAAATAGGGAGAGAGGGGGAGGCGGACCGAAGATGGAGAGAAAAGAAGATAGGTGGAGAGGAGAGTATAGGTGGGGAGGTAGGGAGGGGATAGGTCAGTCCAGGGAAGACGGACAGGTCAAGGAGGTGGGATGAAGTTAGTAGGTAGGAGATGGAGGTGCGGCTTGGGTTGGAGGAAGGGATGGGTGAGAGAAAGAACAGGTTAGGGAGGCAGAGACAGGTTGGACTGGTTTTGGGATGCAGTGGCTGGAGGGGAAGAGCTGGGCTGGTTGTGTGGTGCAGTGGGCGGAGGGGACGAACTGGGCTGGTTTAGGGATGCGGTGGGGGAAGGGGAGATTTTGAAGCTGGTGAAGTCCACATTGATAACATTGGGCTGCAGGGTTCCCAAGTGGAATATGAGTTGCTGTTCCTGCAACCTTCGGGTGGCATCATTGTGGCACTGCAGGAGGCCCATGATGGAGATGTCATCTAAAGAATGGGAGGGGGAGTGGAAATGGTTTGCGACTGGGAGGTGCAGTTGTTTATTGCGAACCGAGCGGAGGTGATCTGCAAAGCGGTCCCCAAGCCTCCGCTTGGTTTCCCCAATGTAGAGGAAGCCACACCGGGTACAGTGGATGCAGTATACCACATTGGCAGATGTGCAGGTGAACCTCTGCTTAATGTGGAAAGTCCTCTTGGGGCCTGGGATAGGGGTGAGGGAGGAGGTGTGGGGGCAAGTGTAACATTTCCTGCGGTTGCAGGGGAAGGTGCCGGGTGTGGTGGGGTTGGAGGGCAGTGTGGAGCGAACAAGGGAGTCACGGAGAGAGTGGTCTCTCCGGAAAGCAGACAAGGGTGGGGATGGAAAAATGTCTTGGGTGGTGGGGTTGGATTGTAGATGGCGGAAGTGTCGGAGGATGATGCGTTCTATCCGGAGGTTGGTGGGGTGGTGTGTGAGAACGAGGGGGATCCTCTTTGGGCGGTTGTGGCGGGGGCGGAGTGTGAGGGATGTGTTGCGGGAAATGCAGGAGACGCGGTCAAGGGCGTTTTCGACCACTGTGGGGGGAAAGTTGCGGTCCTTGAAGAACTTGGACATCTGGGATGTCCGGAAGTGGAATGTCTCATCGTGGGAGCAGATGAGGCGGAGGAATTGGGAATAGGGGATGGAATTTTTGCAAGAGGGTGGGTGGGAGGAGGTGTATTCTAGGTAGCTGTGGGAGTTGGTGGGCTTGAAATGGACATCAGTTACAAGCTGGTTGCCTGAGATGGAGACTGAGAGATCCAGGAAGGTGAGGGATGTGCTGGAGATGGCCCAGGTGAACTGAAGGTTGGGGTGCAAGGTGTTGGTGAAGTGGATGAACTGTTCGAGCTCCTCTGGGGAGCAAGAGGCGGCGCCGATACAGTCATCAATGTAACGGAGGAAGAGGTGGGGTTTGGGACCTGTGTAGGTGCGGAAGAGGGACTGTTCCACGTAACCTACAAAGAGGCAGGCATAGCTGGGGCCCATGCGGGTGCCCATGGCCACCCCCTTAGTCTGTAGGAAGTGGGAGGAATCAAAAGAGAAGTTGTTGAGGGTGAGGACGAGTTCGGCTAGGCGGATGAGGGTGTCGGTGGAGGGGGACTGGTCGGGCCTGCGGGACAGGAAGAAGCGGAGGGCCTTGAGGCCATCTGCATGTGGAATATAGGTGTATAGGGACTGGACGTCCATGGTGAAAATGAGGTGTTGGGGGCCAGGGAATTGGAAGTCCTGGAGGAGGTGGAGGTTGTGGGTGGTGTCACGGACGTAGGTAGGGAGTTCCTGGACCAAAGGGGAGAAAGTGGAGTCCAGATAGGTGGAGATGAGTTCGGTTGGGCAGGCACAGGCTGAGACGATGGGTTGAACAGGGCAGGCGGGTTTGTGGATTTTGGGAAGGAGATAGAAACGGGCCGTGCGGGGTTGGGGAACAATGAGGTTGGAGGCTGTGGGTGGGAGGTCCCCTGAGGTTCTGCTTGATAACTGTATTCCTGATGATTTTAGAGATAATGGGAACTGCAGATGCTGGAGAATCCAAGATAACAAAATGTGAGGCTGGATGAACACAGCAGGCCCAGCAGCATCTCAGGAGCACAAAAGCTGACGTTTCGGGCCTAGACCCTTCATCAGAGAGGGGGGATGGGGAGAGGGAACTGGAATAAATAGGGAGAGAGGGGGAGGCAGACCGAAGATGGAGAGAAAAGAAGATAGGTGGAGAGAGTATAGGTGGGGAGGTAGGGAGGGGATAGGTCAGTCGTTCCTGATGATTTTGCCTGGTTGCACACAAACTGAATAACACAACTCAAAAGACCAGTCCTTATTTAACCTCTAAAGGAATTGTTTATATCCTGTGTAGTCTGGTAGACACAACAGCAGTAAATTATTACCAGTCCAAGGAGTAGTTGCTGGGACAGTACAGACGGAATTTTACTGTGCATCTAACCTACCACGTACCAAAGCAGGTGTTAGTAAATGTTCACTTTATATTGCTGATGCTTCCACAGTGGTGCTGGATGGAAATCATCGCAGTGATCACTGAACCTAACTTTGTGGATATTCAGATCTCTTCATGCACAGATTAATAGTTGTTCTCATCTTTTTGCAGAATGCAATGTACTGTCATCAGAGCCAGCTACAATGGTTCCGTCATCTCTACCTGTACTTCTCCCGTTACATGTTTATAAACACCTTCCATTTAATGTCACGGTGACATTTGATAACAACTCCCTTCTATTATGTATCGTCAAGCTTCTGAAGAGGTGTTCTAAAGAATCCTCCTCCTGGAAATTTTATTAAAGACTGGGTGAAAATATATCAACAGACCTTTCAGGGAATTACATAAAAATATGATGACAACTAAAATTGTGGTGAGAGTTTCAGTTGTTGGCTCCTGTAATTGTGATTTTCCTTTTCTTTGGACGATTGAACAAATTTATTTCTATTTAAGCAATTAATAGTCTTGTTGAGAATTGCACAGGAGCTAAATTTTAGCTAATAATGGCCAGAAGCTGCCAAAGACTTTTAATGCAGCTGGTATTTGGATTCTTTAAAGTAAATAAATCGTGTAGATCATATTGATTGCGATACATGAATTTCCTTTTGAGTTCTAGTCAGCTCTGCTATAATGCGAATTCTGGCAACGTAAACTGGCTGTAACGTGACCGACGAATATGGGAACGCTATTTCTAAAATGCGAACTTGTGTTGGCTACAACACGATCCTATTAGTGCACGGAGGAGTACGTGCTGACATCACATGATCGTTTTGTAGGCTTTGTCCTGAGCATGTGCAATGTTAGCAACAAAAGGGCTGCCATGCTGGCATCACATGATCAACAGACCAACCCCAAAATCTCATTCCCTATCAAGTCATCTTGACAATTTTTGAAGGGAAGATATTAAATTTAGTTGTATTCCATTATTAGTTGTGAATTAAACATTCAACTGTGCTATCCTTTGTATTAGGCTTTTGAGTGACTTTTTGAGTAGTATTTTTTGGTGATCTGCCCCCAAACCGGCTTCTCCCATAGGTCACATTATTTCTATAGCGTAATTTTCTATAACGTGATGTTGCACAGGAACACAACTATCGTGTTATAACAGAACCGACTTGGTTATTAAAACTAGAGGACGCGTAGCTAATATATTCCTTAAATAAAAGGGTTGGGGAAGGGAGAGGGGCAGGAAGTTACATCTTCTGCATGTAATATTCCTCCACTCATAACCACTGAGGATGTGAAGAGCTGAAGCTACTTATAGCAGCTGCCAATGCATTTTGCAATGTATGAGCACCAAGTGGTTTATACCATATTGCCTGTGGTTTAATTGTGTTTTTGAATATATTAAAGATTCATATATAACACATCAATAAATGCAATATGGGTTTGTGGCCTGCTTTAAGATGCAATGACAATCCAAACTGAAATTGACTCCTCGATCTTCACGGTTCTAGAGAATATAAAGAAACAAAGCCAGAGTCAAAATGCTCAGGAAGAAGATTCCTTCTCCCATCACCCTGACCGCAGTGCACACTATTCCATCACATGTGGTCTGGCAGCCAAATGGCAGTATTTATGGTAATGTTTCTGTCTGCACAGATTCACAGTAAGACCCATTAGCTTCTTGAGACTGTAAAGTCAATTTTTGTTGATGGATAATCAACTCGTCACAGAACAGACCATCCTTGGTTTCAGAGATGATGGGAACTAACCATCCTTGGTTTCATGCTTTTCATGACATCAGCAGCAACACTCTGTCTCTATCATGCAATTTACCTGAGATAATTGAAACACTGAGAAGTTATGCTGCTTAATAATTTATTTAATTGTGATAATAATTACATGGCAAAGGATGCAGTATTTTAAAATATAGTTAGGTTTTGTTTAACAGGTTGGGGTGTCTATCTGTGATTGTTTTTAATCTGGCTTTGATGTCAATATCTAGCTGTCATGATCTCAGTCCTTTTTTTTGGGGCTGGATTTTACCCATGGGTTTGAAAGAGGGTAAGGGGCTTGTTTAAATACAGTGAGTGGCCTGTTCATGGTCTGTTCATGGCCTCTACATTCATCAGTAGCCTACCTGGCAGGGGAAGAGGTGGCAGTTGAAGAGTCAGGAGGCTAGCCCGTCCCTGCAGCAATGAAGGGCCTCATCCTGAAGCTGGGGTAGGCCCGTGCAGCAGAAGCTGCTGTTGGACAAAGATGGTGGTGGCAATGGGAGACATTCTTAGGGGCAGGGAAAAGAACCTCCTGTGCCTGTCGGTGCCCTTCAAATCTGCTCCCTCACTTTAGCCTCCAAGCCTGGCCCTGGCTTAGATTATGACTTAGACAAATTCTGTATGGTCTTGTGCTCCTTCATGCTGTTCTCCCAGTCCTTGCCATTGAACTGTTCCATAGTGATGCTGTTCACAGTACCTTCATCCAGGCAGTGAGCCATTACACCTGTAGATGGAAAATACGGCTGATTCAGCAAATTAAGTAATAAATAAATGATGTGAACTAGAGTGAAGGAGAAGTACAATACGTGCAAATCCTTTTAGAAAAGGACAGAGCTACTGTATCCCACTCCTGCTTTCTCTCCCTGACTGTTGATACCTTTAGCCACAAGGGCCACATCCAGCCCCGTCTTGAATATATCTAACAAACAGGTCCCAACAACTTTCTGTGGTAGAGACATCCACAGGTTCATGACTCTCAGTGAAGAAATCTTCCCTTCATCTCAGTCCTGAATGGCTTACCCCTTATTTTTAGACTGTGATCTCTACTTCTGGACTGCCCCAACATCAGGAACATTCTGTGTCTAGCCTGTTCAGTCCCATCATGATTTATATGTTTCTACGAGATCCCCCCCCTCCCCCCAACCATCATTCTTCTAAATTCCACTGAGTACAAGCCCAGTCAATCCAGTCTTCTCATATGTCAGTCCTACCATCTGGGAATCAGTCTGCTGAACCTTTGCAAGAATGTCTTTTCTCAGACTAGGAGACCAAAACTGTACACAATACTCAAGGTGTGGCCTCACCAAGGCCCTGTATAACTGCAGCAAGACATCCCTACTCCTACACTCAAATGGTCTCGCTGTGAAGGTCAGCATGCCATTGGCTTTCTTCACCATCTGCTGCACCTGCAAGCCAACCTTCAGCAACTGTTCCACCACAAAACCCAGGTCTCATTGCACCTCACCTTTTTCTAAACTGCCACCTTTCGGATAATAATAATCTGCCTTCCTGTTTTTGTGACCAAAGTTGGCAATCTCATATTTATCCATATTATATTGCATTTGCCAATTATTTGCCTACTCAGCCGGTCTTTCCAAGTCACCCTGCAGCCTCTTAGCATTCTCCTCACAGCACACACTGCCACTCAGCTTAGTGTCGTCTGCAAATTTGGAGATTGTGCATTCAATTCCTTCATTCAAATCATTAATGTATATTGTGAACAGCGGAGGTCCCAGCACTGAACGCTGCAGCCCCCCACTCATCAGGGCTTGCCACTCTGCTTCCCGTCTCCCAGCCAGATCTCTATCCACATCGATACACTACCTCCGATACCATGAGCTTTAATTTTGCTTACTAATCTGTTGTGTGGGACCTTGTCAAATGCCTGTTGAAAATCCAGATACACAACACTAACTGATTCACCCTTATCCACTCTACTGGTCACATCCTCAAAAAAGTTCCCGAAGAATTGTCAAGCATAATTTCCGTTTAGTGAATCCATGCTGAATTGGATTGATCTGTGACCACTTTCCAAACACTCGGTTATTACATCCTTAATAATGGATTCCAGCATTTTCCCGACCACAAATGTCAGACTAACCAGCCTATAATTCCCCATTTTCTCTCCTCTTCTAACGAGTAGCAATACATTAGCTACCCTCTAGTACACTGGAACTCTTGCCCAGTCTGTAGAATGATGAAAAATGATCACCAATGCATTCACTATTTCTAAGGCCACTTCCTTAAGTACTCAGGGATGCAGAGCACCAGGCCATGGGGATTAACTGGGTTTTAATCCCATCGATTTTCTCAATGCCATGTCCTGACTACTCAGTATTTTTTCCTTCAGTTCCTCCTTCATGCTGACCCTCTGACCCTTTGCATTTCTAGCAGGTTATTTGTGTCCTCCTTCGTGAAGACATAGCCAAAGTATTTTTTTCCAACTGGTCTTCCATTCCTTTATTGTCCATTATGAAATCACTTGATTCGAACTGTAAGGGATGTACATTTGTCTTGACCAGTCTTTCTCTCTTGACAAAGGACAGGAGATGGATTTTTGCACAGAGTTGTGAAGCTGAATTCAACATTAGTCAACATTAAGATTTAGATTGAGGAGTAGGATGAAGGAAAAGAGATACATCATGAGTAAATATGATAGGACTATTTGCTTATATGGAAGGTAAACACTGGCACACAGTGTTGGAGCTGAATGATCTGTTTCTGTGTTGTCACTGGTGTGATCCTCCTGGACATATAGAAATTCCTGAATGGAAAATGCTAATCCATACGTTGACTTGAATTAGAGTTTCAAAAGTATCTAATAACATTTTGTTGATAAGATTATACAGTCTTGCTGAATTGACATGCACATCTATAATGATGTAATTTGCCTACCATATCCATCAGGGTTGGAACGAGGGGTGTAGAAACTTTGCACGCCACATGTTTTGCAGAAGGTATGTTTTGCTACCTTTGTGTTGAATGTATAAACAGTTAAGTTATCAGCTCCCTACAAAAGAAAGATCAGTCCAATTAAGTAGTAGATCTGGCAATAACCAATTAAATATTAATACCAAAACAAAAACAAAGTTGCTGGATAAGCTCAGCAGGTCTGGCAGTATCTGTGGAGACAGTGACAGAGTTAACTTTTCAAGTCCAGTCTAACTCTTCTTCCATTATTCTCAATATTTTGCTTTTATTTGAATAATTTTCTGTGTCTCTTGCTGAGACCAGCATATGCCAATAGTTTTGTTATGTAAATTATCACATTTCTGTTTCAAAATGTTCAGATGTTCCCTGGTTACCTTGTTAGGACAAAGAGAACAAAGAAAATTACAGCACAGGAACAGGCCGTTCGGCCCTCCAAGCCTGCGCTGATCCAGATCCTAAATCTAAACCTGTTGCCTATTTTCCAAAGATCTGTATCCCTTTGCTCCCTGCCCATTCATGTATCTGTCCAGATACGTCTTAAATGATGCTATTGTGCCCACCTCTACCACCTCCACCGGCAACGCGTTCCAGGCACCCACCACCCTCTGCATAAAGAACTTTCCACGCATATCTCCCTTAAACTTTCCACCCTCACCTTGAAATGGTGACCCCTAGTAATTGAGTCCTCCACTCTGGGGAAAAAGCTTCTTGTTATCCACCCTGTCTATACCTCATGACTTTGTAGACCTCAGACAGCTTCCCCCCTCAACCTCCGTCTTCCTAATGTAAATAATTCCAATCTACTCAACCTTGCTTCATAGCCAGCGCCCTCCATACCAGGCAACATCCTGGTGAACTTTCTCTGCACCCTTTCCAAAGCATTCACGTCCTTTTGGTAATGTGGCAACCAGAACTGTACGCAGTATTCCAAACTGGTCGAACCAAAGTCCTGTACAACTGTTATGGTAAGGAGAAGCTAAGTTATATTGATCATAAGGTCCCACGTTCACTAATTTCCTGAATTAGTTGAGTTCACCTGGGAAGTGGTGGTGGTAGTACAACTAACCTCATTGTGAAAGTAGGTGTAAAAATAATTCTCTGGTGAATAGACAGCAGCTGTCCCCCTCAGTTGAAGGATCAATGACAAGGGGGTATAATTTTATAGTGAAAGACAGGAGATTTAGAAAGGGTGTGAGGGAAATCTTTTTCAACCAGAGAGCGGTGGGTGTCTGGACTGCACTGCCTAGGAACGTAGTTGTGAGCAACAACCTCATAACTGTTAGGAAGTACTTAGATGAGCACTTTAAATGCCATAACATTTAAGGCTACAGGCCTAGTGGTGGAAGATGGGACTAGCCTGGATTTAGTGTCACTTTAGCAGTATAGACTTGATGGGCCCAATGGCCTCTTCGGTATTGTATGATTCCGTATCGTTGAGGATAGAACAGAGTTCCACCTTATAGGTGTGGCTTACCTTGAGGAGTCTGAATTGGGAGGCTGGAACGATGAATGCTTTAATCTGTTTCTTTGTACAGATACTGCAACTGAACCAAAAAAAGCCTTCTGTCAGAATTAAAGAAGTTTCACAGAATCACAGAAGTGTTACAGTGCAAAAGGAGGCCATTTGACCCATCATGTCTGCATCCATTTGTTAAAAGAGCATCATTAGCTTTTATTAATATCCTCCTTTTCTCCCCCATAACTTTACAAATTATTTTTCTCCAAATAACCATTCAATGCCCTCTTCAGTGCCACAATTGAACATGCCTCCACTAGACTTCTCGAATGTGCATTTCATTACATCTCTACTCAGTGAGACGAAAAGCTTTAAATTGATGCCTTCCTGTTCCTTTTCTTCCTATCCAGCCCGCTCGTGATATTGAAACCCTCTATCAGATCTCGTCTTAGCCACCTTCTCTCCAAGAGCAGTCCCAACTTCTTAAATCTATCCTCATTACTGAAGTTCCTCATCCGTGGAGCCATTCTTGTAAATCACTTCTGCACTCTCTCCAATGCATTTACATCTTCCTATACAGTAGCACATAGAGCTGTACCCTATGCTCCAGCTGAGGTCTCACAAGCCTCTTGTACAAGTTCAACATAACATCCTTGCTGGGAACCCAAAGGGCTTGGCTGGCGGACTGTGGCCCAGTGCAGTCAGCATGTCACGGATCTTGAGCATTGTAGGGACAGTGAGACCGTGTGTGGAAAACCCATAGCATGGAGATGCTACAAGCTCTGCAGAGACAGTAACATTTATTTTCAAACTTTATTTCTCTATCTTCCTAATTTATATTATGGAGAACTGCCATGTAGAACTTCTGGCTTTTCTCTTAATTTTTCTATTTTTGTACCTCATCTACTTTAGTACCTAAGATTTGTATCTTGGTGTTTTGTACCTAAAATGGCCTTGTGTGGCAATATTGTACATATTTCACTGTACTCCTGTTCTTAATACTTGAGTACATGTGACAGTAAACCTAATTGCAATTCTACTGTACACCCCATCAATAAAACCAAGAATACCGCCTGCTTTACTTGTTCCTCTCTCCACCTGTCCTGACACTTTTAATCATCTGTGCAAATATACACCCAAGTCCCTCTGCCCATGCACCCTCTTTAGAATTGTACCCACTAGTATATTGTCTTTTAGTGTTCTTCCTACCAAAATGCATCATCTCTCATTTGCCAGCATGGAAACTCATATGCCGCCTATCTGCCAACTCCACCAATTTGTCTGTGTCATTCTGGAGAGCTGTCCTCGGAGTTACAGTTCTTCCCAGTTCAGTGTTATCTGCAAATTTTGAAATTATCCCCTCCACACCAAGATCTATGCCATTAACATACATATCAGGAAAACCAAAGATCCCAGTATGGATCCCTGGGAAACTTCTTCCAGTCCAAAAACTATCCATTGATTATTATTGTTTACTGTCACTCAGCCAATTTTGTATTACATTGTTACTGACCATTTTATACTGTAACCTATGACTTTCCTCACAAGTCTGTTGTATGGTACTGTTTCACACACCTCCTGAAAATCCATGTACACCTCATCAGTAGACTTAATTTCATCAACTTTTCCTGTTCCCTCTTCAAAAATCTCCAGAAAAATAGTTTAAATACGATTCCCCTTTTAGAAATCTATGCTGATTCTTCCTAATCAACCTGCTTTTTTTTTCCATGCGACTACAAATTCTATCCCAAATAATTGATTTTAGAAGTTTCCTGATTATTCAAATTAACCTGACTGGTTTGGAATTGCTAGAATGATACTTACAGCCTTTCTTGAACAAGGCTATACCTGTTTGCAATTTTCAAATCTTCTGGCACCTCCACTGACTCTAGGAAAGTTTGAGGCCAATGTTCCTGCAATTTCCACTCTCACTATCTTCAAAATCCTTGGATCCTTCTCATCCAGTCCCAGTGCCTTGTCAACTTTAAGTACCACAATCTATCCAACACTTTTGTCTTGTCAGTTTTGAGCTGCTCTTGGAATGGAGTTCCCTCCTTTGTCACCATGCCCTGGGTAGCAGCACTCTCTCTAAAGGCAGATCCAACCTTTTAATTTAACACCTCAGCCATGGCTCCTGCCTCCAGGTATAGACCCACTTTTTGATGCTTAACAGGCCCTAATTCTCCTTTTACTCTTCTGCCATGTATCTTTTTATTTAGTGGTTCTCTTAATTTACTCTGGGCTAATCATTAATTTGTGAAAGGCAAGATACAGCCTCCTACTCCATACTCTTCCTGCATTAATGTAGGAAAGGATCCTGTATTGCTGGTATACTATTGTAGGAATGAGTTTGGAATTTCAATAATAGTTCTGCATGAAGTGATGTACTAAGTGGTTCCACCTGTATAATGTCAAACAAAAGTGTCATCAGAACTTTGTCTCTGGACTCGAAGCTTTAACTGTTTTTTCTCTCTACAGATTCTGCCAGACCAGCTGAGTTTCTCCAGCACTTTGTGTTTTTGCACCACCCCCACTGAAGCTCCCAATGGCTTTGGATGTGAACTGGATATTAACAACGCACGTCCGCCAAGCCACCCAGCTGTGACTCCACCATTCAGCACATTCTCAAGAGATAATGGGAACTGCAGATGCTGGAGAATCCAAGATAACAAAGTGTGAAGCTGGATGAACACAGCCTGCCAAGCAGCATCTCAGGACCACAAAAGCTGACGTTTCAGGCCTAGACCCTTCAGAGCGGATGAGGGTGGAGGGGGACTGGTCGGGCCTGCGGGACAGGAAGCAGCAGAGGGCCTTAAGGCCATCTGCGTGAGGAATGCAGGTGTATAGGAACTGGACATCCATGGTGAAAATGAGGTGCTGGGGGCCAAGGAATTGGAAGTGCTGGAGGAGGTGGAGGGCAGAGGTGGTGTCTCAGACGTAGGTGGGGAGTTCCTGGACCAAGGGGGAGAAAATGGAGCCCAGATAGGTGGAGATGAGTTTTGTGGGGCAGGAGCAGGCGGAGACAATAGGTTGGCCAGGGCAGGCGGGTTTGTGGATTTTGGGAAGGAGATAGAAACTGTCAGTGCGGGGTTGGGGAACAATGAGTTTGGAGGCTGTGGATGGGAGGTCCCCTGAGGTGATGAGGTCATGAATGGTGTTGGAGATGATGGTTTGGTGCTCGGGGGTGGGGTCATGATCAAGGGGGCGGTAGGAGGTGGTGTCGGAGAGTTGGCGTTTGGCCTCGGCAATGTAGAGGTCAGTGCGCCATACTACAACTGCGCCACCCTTGTCTTCGGGTTTGATGGTGAGGGTGGGCTGGGAGCGGAGGGCTGCCTGTTCTGCGGGGGAGAGGTTGAGGCGGTTAATGTCTCGACGACAGTTGGAGATGAAGAGGTCAAGGGAGGGTAGGAGGCCTGGGGGTGGTGTCCAGGAGGAGGACTAGTGTTGGAGGCAGGTGAAGGGGTCAGTGGAGGGAGGGTTAGGCTCCCGGTTAAAGAAGTAAGCGTGGAGGCGAAGACGGCGGAAAAACTGCTCTATGTCCAAACGTGACTGGTATTTGTTGATGTGTGGTTGTAGGGGGACAAAGGTGAGCCCGTTGCTTAGGACTGACTGTTCGTCCTCAGTCAGTGGGAGGTCTGGGGGGATGGTGAAGATGCGGCAGGGCTCAGTGTGGCTTCTTCTCTGGGGTTGCTGGCTGTGGGCGGGGCTCCGACAGTGGGCGGAGTTGCGTCAGCACCAGCGGTGGGCAGACTTACGTTAGCAATGGGCGGAGTTGTGTCGGTGGGAGGAGCTGGGTGGGCGGCAGCAGCAGCAGCCGTGAGTGTGACACTTGTGGAGTAAGTTCTGGAAGTGGAGGCGGTGACCGCAGGAACGGTCGCGTTCGCGGTCCCGCAAGTGGTATGCCCAGCGGTGGCGGATGTGACTTCATCGGTGTGTTCACCGGCCGTGTCCTCATGGTCAATGGTGGCGGGTACGTTGTGGGGGAGGGGCAGGGATAGGCTTGGGATTTGGGAGGCGCAGGAATCCTTTTTGAGGTGGCAGGAGCCAGTGAGTTTGTTGTACTTACGATTTTTGGTGTCCAGGAAAGCTGAGTAGAACTGGGTGTTCAGTCTGTGGATCCTGCGGAGGATAAAAAACAGGAGAGGTCCTTTGCGGGTCTGGGAAAGGGAGGCTCTGAGCTGGGGCAGGCTGGATTGCAGTGTGTGGAGGTGCCGGCGCATGGCTGCGAGTGTCTGTTTCAGGACTCTCAGGGAGAAACGTTGCTGAAGGGTCTCAATGTTCTGGGTGTAGAGGTGGTCATGGTTGGGGCCAAATTGGGAAGACTTGAATGTAGACTTAGTCCATTGGGGATGATCTGGTTCCGTAGGCAGGTGCTGAGGAAGGTGATGTGGCTGTGGTACCTGGTTTGCTTCAGGACATGGTCGATCAGTTTCAAGGCCGAAGAGATTACAAGAGAGTTGCAATGGGAGAGAGATTCCCTGAGGTTGGTCCGGAGGGAGGAGGGTAACTTCTTCAGGTTAGGCATCCCTGGAAGAGGCTTCGCAGTGAGGTTAAAATTGTATCAGTGATAATGGGAACTGCAGATGCTGGAGAATCCAAGATGACAAAGTGTGAGGCTGGATGAACACAGCAGGCCAAGCAGCATCTCAGGAGCACAAAAGCTGACGTTTCGGGCCTAGACCCTTCATCAGAGGGTCATTCTCAAGTCTAGTTACCTCAGCAGAGCAGCCCTCTCCTCTGCCAACTACTGAAAACTCTACTCCTGATGGGGGAGACCCATACCTATAGTGGGAGGTGACCACATCCTAAAGCTTGGTCAGGTCGTGCTAAGAGGCAGGAAACTCCTGTAAAGTTATGTAGACTAAAGTGATCCACAAATGGGAATTGCATATCATAATTGAGGCCATGTGCCAGGTGGAAGAGGTTTGTCCTCAGGGCATACATTAAGCTCCAGCAAGACAGCAAAGTTGTCACTGCAGGGTCCGAAGACAGAAAGTCACTACCTGGGTATGGAAGCATACTAGCACATGACATCCCTCCCTGAGCCAGAGACCCAGTACCTTAGCATTTTCTGAATACTTGGAACAATCTCCAGGGAAGGAATCAAAGTAACCAACTGGTACCACAACATGGCACCAATCAGTCGATTTATGACTAACACTCGACCCCTGTAGGAATGCTCTTGCAGTAGGCCTGACAGCATCTTGGGTGAGTTTTGACTGTCACCTCCAGCTCACAGCCACAAGGCAGGCATCTCCTCCATTATACAACATTCCTCCAGAGCCCACACACATTCACGTCTCTTAACATCGCAGAACATTTTGCGGAACTCTGCAATCAGGCTGTTCAGTCCCAAGATTTGCCCCTTGAGAGCTGGTCAAGGTCTGGTAAGCTTCTGTATGCTCATGGAGACATCTAGTAATCTGGCATCGTCCTAGGGCCAGGTCCTTCTATAGGACTCTGCAAGCATTCTCACTAAATGGATCCAAAGAGAACAGAGCAGCATAATAGGCTCTTGTTTGAGCCCTGATGTTCTCCAGATCCAAGACAAGGGATCCGTTATAAGCCAGCAGCAAGAAGACTGCAAACAGACCCCATGCCTTTTTTCTAGCAAGTATAAGGGGGAGCCACAGTTCAGATCTAAGTAATGTTCAACATAATACCTAATAGTATATACACAATGTAGGCTTCCATTTCTCGGGTTGTTCCTCCAATTTCCATGCATGTGGCTGCATCCAGAAGTGATGGTCTCAGCACTGATCCTCTAGGATGAGATTAATCATGGTGAGTGGCTGGAGGCCAAGTTTTTTTTTATTCATTCAGAGGATGAGGGCATTGCTGGCCAGGCAGCATTTATTGCCATGCAGAAAATTTGCCAGAATATCACGAGTGGGAGCAGAGGATCAGGTGGTGCAGGATGTTCGCAACCAGGGCCAGGATGATAGAGAGCATTGGTGTGTAATTGTACATATTACATGCTGTGCAACAATCTGAAGAGGTCTGACAGGCAACATTGGTACAGCTTAGGTTGTCATGGTAGCTCATGGCTGCTCCATGTCAACATGTGTCTGCTAGAACTGGGAGGCCATCTGATGCTGATAGTATTAAAAGCAACAGCAGCATCAAACTCCTTTGCTGGTGGCCCTTTCCAGAGATCCACTGGAGGCATGTGCAGGATATTTCAGTGTGCCATGCTAAAATGTATACAAGACATGACAGATGCTCTTTTCAGAAGAGCAAATAATTTTGTAAAAACTGAAAGAACTTTGGATGCTGTAAATCGGGAACAAAAACAGAAGTTGCTGGAAAAACTCAGCAGGTCTGGCAGCATGTGTGAAGAAAGATCAGAGTCAACATTTTCGGTCCAGTGAAGGGTTTGTAAATAATTTTGTAAGTTCAGTACAGACTTCGAGAGCCAGGCAGATGGAGCAATGGTATTTTCTGCAATTGCAGAATTTCAACAAGTGCAAGAAGCATTTAGCTGCATGTGAGAAAGTTGTGCTACTCAGTGAGCTCTCACAATATCGACAACCTGAACAAATTGCAGATGCCACAAGTGTTTGTTTCACTTTAATGACTGCTGGTCTAGTTACAGCAATATCCACAGAGGACCTAGCTGATGAAACCTGTGCAAAACATACAAAGTGCTTTGAGGGGAGGTAGTACCCTTGCTGCAACAGGAACACTACAGCAGGAAACAAAACTGCTAAAAACAAAGTTAATTTCATGGACCACTCAGGCAGTCTCCTTAGGTGCTCACCAGAATCAATGTGCAGGATTATTATAGTCTGCTGTGTCCCACACAGTCTTGCTAAATGAAGGGGAGATGGAGGACAAGATGTATGTGATAGATCAGAAGTCACTGTGATCCACGCTGTTGTTCCTCCCTTTGAGGCAACAGATGAAAAAGGAGGGACTCTATACTAACCTTGAGCACTCTCTTGTCCAGGTCCCAGAGGCAACAAACCATTTCAACACCAGAGTCAGGAAGAACTTGAATCTCTAGATGTGATTGGCAAGGAATGAGTAAGGCAAGTAAACTCCAGTGAGGTTCCCCCTCATGACAAGACATCTAAGGTCATGAAGTTACCCTTTATTCCTTCATTGCTAGCCAGGCAGCATTTATTGCCCACCCCTAATTGCCCAGAGGACAGTTCAGAGTCAACCACATTGCTGAGAGTCTGGAGTCATATGTAGAGTAGACTAGGTAAGGATGGCAGTTTCCTTCCCTAAAGGACGTTACTGAACCACATGGGCTTTTCCAACAATTGACAATGGATTTACAGTCATTCATCAGATTCTTAATTCCAGGTGTTTATTGAATTCAAATTCCACCATCTGCTATGGTGAGATTCAAATCCAGGTCCCCAGAACGTTATCCGGGTCTCTGGATGAACACTCCAGCAATAATACCATGAGGCCATCGCCTCCCCTATAAATTTAAAATATGCATTATTAAAATCTTTAGCAAACTTTGAGAAGATTTGTAGCTCAGGTTGAGGTTCTGGATGTAAGTTTGCTCACTGAGCTGGAAGGTTCGTTTTCAGACGTTTCGTCACCTGTACAGACAACAAGCAAAATGAACGTCATTTACAAAATACCTTGCACGAACTGTGACAAACACTACATTGGACAAACAGGCAAAAAGCTAGCCACCAGGATACATGAACGTCAACTAGCCACAAAAAGACATGACCCACTATCACTAGTATCCTTACATACAGATGAGGAAGGACACCACTTTGATTGGGACAACACACCCATCCTAGGACAAGCCAAACAGAGATGCGCACGAGAATTCCTAGAAGCATGGCATTCCAACCGGAACTCCATCAACAAACACATTAATTTGGAGCCCATCTACCACCCTCTCAGAAAAAGAACAGAAAATGACATCACCAACCAAAAGAAACCTAAACACAAATAGAAAGCAGGTCATAACACCAGCGCTTCACCGGAGGCTCACTAATGATGTTACCTAGAATGGTGACAAAATGTCTCAAAATGAACCTTCCAGCTCAGCGAGCAAACTTACATAAATTAAAATCTTAGATAACAAAGTGTGGAGCTGGATGAACACAGCAGGCCAAGCAGCATCTCAGGAGCACAAAAGCTGACGTTTCGGGCCTAGACCCTTCATCAGAGAGGGGGATGGGGTGAGGGAACTGGAATAAACAGGAGAGAGGGGGAGGTGGACCGAAGATGGAGAGAAAAGAAGATAGGTAGAGAGGAGAGTATAGGTGAGGAGGGAAGACGGACAGGTCAAGGAGGCGGGATGAGGTGGTAGGTAGGAAATGGAGGTGCGGCTTGAGGTGGGAGGAAGAACAGGTCAGGGAAGCGGAGACAGGTTGTACTGGTTTTGGGATGCAGTGGGTGGGGGGGAAGAGCTGGGCTGGTTTTGGGATGCAGTGGAGAGAGGGGACGAACTGGGCTGGTTTTGGGATGCGGTGGGGGGAGGGGAGATTTTGAAGCTGGTGAAGTCCACATTGATACCATTGGGGCTGCAGGGTTCCCAGGCGGAATATGAGTTGCTGTTCCTGCAACCTTCGGGTGGCATCATTGTGGCACTGCAGGAGGCCCATGATGGACATGTCATCTGAGGAATGGGATGGGGAGTTAAAACGGTTCGCGACTGGGAGGTGCAGTTGTTTGTTGCGAACTGAGCGGAGGTGTTCTGCAAAGCAGTCCCCAACTCTCCGCTTGGTTTCCCCAATATAGAGGAAGCCACACCGAGTACAATGGATACAATATACCACATTGGCAGATGTGCAGGTGAACATCTGCTTGATATGGAAGGTCATCTTGGGGCCTGGGATAGGGGTGAGGGAGGTGTGGGGGCAAGTGTAGCACATCCTGCGGTTGCAGGGGAAGGTGCCGGGTGTGCTTGGGGTTGGAGGGGAGTGTGGAACGGACAAGGAAGTCATGGAGAGTGTGGTCTCTCCGGAAGACAGACAAGGGTGGGGATGGAAAAATAGCTTGGATGGTGTGGTCGGATAGTAGATGGTGGAAGTGTCGGAGAATGATGCGTTGTATCCGGAGGTTGGTGGGGTGGTATGTGAGAAAGAGGGGGATCCTCTGGGGGCGGTTGTGGCGGGGGCGGGGTGTGAGGGATGTGTTGCGGGAGATGCGGTCAAGGGCGTTCTCGACCACTGCCGGGGGAAAGTTGCGGTCCTTGAAGAATGTGGACATCTGGGATGTGCGGGAGTGGAATGCCTCATCCTGGGAGCGGATGTGGCGGAGGCGGAGGAATTGGGAATAGGGGATGGAATTTTTGCAGGAGGGTGGGTGAGAGGAGGTGTATTTTAGGTAGCTGTGGGAGTCAGTGGGCTTGAAATGGACATCAGTTTCTAGCTGGTTACCTGAGATGGAGACTGAGAGATCCAGGAAGGTGAAGGATGTGTTGGCCCAGGTGAACTTGAGGTTGGGGTGGAAGGTGTTAGTGAAGTGTATGAACTGTTCGAGCTTTTCTGGGGAGCAAGAGGCGGCGCCGATACAGTCATCAATGTAACGGTGGAAGAGGTGGGGTTTGGGGCCTGTGTAGGTGCGGAAGAGGGACTGTTCCACATAACCTTCAAAGAGGTAGGCATAGCTTGCTGTACTGGACCTCAGATCTGGTCCTCAAGCATCAGTAGAAGTCTGATCCGGCATACTGGAGGTGATGAATGTTGTCTTGGTCTGCCTTCATCAAGAGGCTCCTGTTTATAGAAAATGGTCCATATTTTCCAGGATCTCTCTGTTGCTTAATGAGGGAGGTGTTGTGCTGTGGGAACTAGTTGAGGACTCTGTTTTACTGGGTGTTTAGTAATAGGACTATTTTCCTATGTGCTTTGGAGAAGATGTTGACCAGGACCTGGAGTTCAGTTTCTGATTTGGCAAGCACAGAGTCATCAGCTGGAGCTCAGTGATTGAGGTTATAATTGTTTTGGTTTTGGAATGAATTTGGTTAAACCTGGTTACACTTGTTTATTCTATAAATCTGCAGGGAATTCTACAATATACTGTCACTAGTCCTGCATTCTGTACAGAGTGTAAAGGCCTGTTTGATAGCAGTGAAACAGGATGAACTACTCGTCAGTCTGATCAAGAAGCAACACTTCTTGTAACAAGATGGTATAGTTTTATTGGATTATAGCAACTTGTAACAGTTACATTGGCTAGTTAGACATACTTAGATTATCACGAACTATGGATGATACACTTGATACCATCAAATCTAGAGCTGGACCCATTGATTCTGTATCTCAGACTGAATGACACCATCAGATGCCCTTCAAGGCAGAGATCAATAAATTCTTGATCTCACAAGGAATCAAGGGCTACAGGGACAGTGCAGGGAAGTGGAGTTGAAATGCCCATCAGCCATGATTTAAATGGCAAAGTGGGCTCGATGGGCCGAATGGCCTTACTTCCATTCCTATGTCTTATGGTCTTATGAGATTGGTTGGAGCATAGTGCAGTCCAACGTGAACCTTTCAGAACCTTATACAACACTGCACTTGTTGTAACTGTGTTTCCTGCATTCCCCTTGCTGCTGTGCTCACCGCTGCTTTGCCACCACCCTAGTTACAATTCTTGTTTTAGTGACAACATAGTATTTGGAGAGCTGAAATATGTTGCAATCTGTCATTAAATGTTATAAGTGCATGATGTGATCTACATTTTTTGTTTAAAAAAGAGTGGAAGATATAGTTTCAATGTTTTATTTAGGAATGCAGCTTTTTAGTGAAAAGCTGCGGCTTTTTTTCCTTCAAGGTGTGATTGCAAAGATTTTGTTGAAATGCAGGACAATCACAGATGCTGCAACTGCATATGCAGTAAGTGTACCTGCAGTTGTGCTGATAGCAAACGTAGCCTTTTATAACAGTGTCCCAGCTCATTTGAAGGTGTTTTCTTTCAAACAAAAGTTCCAGATGCTAAATCAGTCGAAGGAAATAAAGATTTTAATGGAGTGATAATGGGAACTGCAGATGCCGGATAATCCAAGATAACAAAGTGTGGAGCTGGATGAACACAGCAGGCCCAGCAGCATCTCAGGAGCACAAAAGCTGACGTTTTGGGCCTAGACCCTTCATCAGAGAGG